>NW_004797498.1:410528-412672 GCF_000002075.1 Aplysia californica
TTCCCTTTTAATAAAATTTGCGGATGATTCCTCTCTACAAGGCCTTATATCAACAAATGAGAATGAATACAAGGACGCTGTAAATGTATTTACAAATTGGTGTGATAACCACTTCCTTTTACTAAATGTAAAAAAGACAAAGGAATTAATAATAGACTTTTAGAGTAAAAAAAGACCAATTGCAACCACTACTTATCAAAGATGAGGAAGTGGAGGTGCTAAGCTCTTGGTGTAACAATTGATAACAAACTTGACTGGCGTCCCCACGCTGCTCTTGTGCATAAAAAAGTAAATCAAAGAATGTTTCTTTTAAGGAAATTAAAAAGTTTCCGAGTTGATAATAAGTTTATGTCCCTTATATACCATTCTATGATTGAAAACGTGCTATTATTTTGTATTTGCTGCAGGGCTGGGAATTGTTGGGTAAAAGATAAAGAAAAATTTGACAGAACCATTAAGAAAGCCAGCAAGATTTCTGGATATGATTTTTCTAGAATTGATGAAATGTATAACACCACAAGTTTAAAAAAGATAAAAAGCATAATAAACGACCCACCACACCCCCTTTACATGCACATTGTCAGATTACGCAGCATCAGATACGCACCTCTAAAAACAAAGAAAAAAAATATATAAGGAGTTTTTTTTTTACCATCAAGCATAAGGCTATTATCAGAATAAGAGTAGATGTGTATTGCTCTTTAGGTCTTGTAATTAAATTCCCGCATGTGGTTGAATGATGCATCTGATGTGATATGTACATTTTGTCAGCTTCACTTCTCTTTTCTTTCATGTTGAATTTTAAAGAGAGTAATATATAATTTAAATTTGTTACGCACTGCATCTGTTTTTACGGTCCTGTACAGCCAATAAAAAAATCCCTCTGGGATAATAAAGTACTATCTTATCTTTTCTCTTATCTTATCTTTAGGTTAATGTTATATTTCTGGGACGATAAATGTTGAAACTATTCAATATATTCGTCTCTTTTACTCTCTCTTTGTCTCCCTTGCCCATATGGTTTGAAAAAATGTTTAGAAGTGTTAAGACGCCAGATTGACAAAGCTAGATGGTGAAGAGGAGGGTTGCTAAAGGGGTGCTCATATGACAAACAAAAAAACAAAAACAAAACAACAACAAACAAACCAAAAGAAAGACAAAGTTACTGAATAAGATATACTGTTTTCTCCAGTTCGGAATCCACATGACATCTTTTGGGAGAATCAAAGAGCATATAAAACCGTTACACTACAGGCGCCGGTTCTTCACCAGTCTTGTTTTCAGTTTTGTGAGAGTTTTAACGCACTTGCAACACAATTAGGTCACATACGTGCCGAGGAATAAAGGTTTTATCAGAGAGTAACAAACATAAAAAAGAAGGAGGAGAGATTTAAAGGATGATAGAGGTTTGATAGAAAAGAAGGAGCAAACCATATCAGAACACCCGCCAACCACCCACGTTCTCCATATTAAACAAAGAGCTAGTTCGTCGTCCTACAGTATAAATGTAAATAGAATATTCCACTATAATAAGCCTGGTAAGGACCCTTTTTGTCCTACACGAGTTCGATTCCCATGTGAGGAAATTAAAAATTTGTAAAAAGAAGGCAAAACTGGATGTGTAAAACAAACCCAATTCGCGTTCATGTTTTTGATGAGAAAAAAAGGGGGTGACCAACTGTACAAAGGAATACACTAGTTTGTCATAGATTCCATTTTAAATCTTCTTCTTTATCATTACCAGAGGCATGCTGTCAATGAACGCAGTGACGTTTCCGGTGTGGTCTGGGATCGAGGCTATGGATCTTCAGCTCTACTTTAGTGACGTCAACGTGTCACGCGACGGAATCCTACAGGCTGCTGGTTCCTACAAGATGGCCTTCCCCCTGCGCACCGACACCGAGAAGTTGGAGAGACTGTCGCTGGCCTGGGAACTGGCGTACATCGACTTTATGTCCACGGTCAATCTGACCACTGTCGACGTACGTGTCATGGTGGTGTCGTCGTTGCTGCTGTTGTTGTCGTCGTCGTTTTTGCCGTTGTCGTCCTTGTTGTGTATGCCATCATCATCATCATCATGACTAATTTCAAATCATCATCATCATCATCATCATCATCATCATCATCATCATCATCATCATCAT
>NW_004797498.1:413502-415098 GCF_000002075.1 Aplysia californica
GCACACACACACACACACACACACACACACACACACTCACCCCCCCCACACACAAATAAAGAACAAAAACAAACATGTTGGCAAATTCAAATATTCTATAGCTGGAAACTTTTTTCGGTTATTGAGTGAACGTAATGTCAGCACTGAAGGGAAAATAGCAAACAATATTATTGAGCCAACGCCTGTGGTGTCATTTTTACGCTCACGGGGTACCCACTACGGACGGGATCGGCCGATCGGGCCGATCGCCCGACTCGACCGCCTCAAAAACAAACGTCTTTGTTTACAGTTTCAGGCGATCGAGTCGGGCGATCGGCCCGATCCAGCTGTAGTGGGCGCCCCGTAAGGCTTGCACGAAAAGGACGTGAGCTGTATTCCCCCGAGAAATTTAATTTTTATCGAGATTTTGCGTGTTGCCGCTTGGGCTGGTTCCAGCGCGTGTCGAACCTGACAGACGGAGTCAAACCGTGGGGCGAACTGAATAGTTTTGTTGTTGTTATTTTTTACGCCCACATCGCCACTAGATCTATTTAACTCATTTAGGAGGTGGTAGTACATCGATGCAGAAATAGCTGTACGTATGAATAAAGTGGGTGCACCCTTTGGAAGACTCAGAGCAAAGGTTTTGGACTGCTATGACATTCGTACAGAAACAAAGTTGAAACGGAGATGGTTGAAAGTCTACAATGCTGTTGTCCTCCTGACCTGGACCGTGAACCAAAGCCATACCAAGAAGCTCAAACTCAATCATCTCTACTTGAAGTGTCTCTTTGAGGGTATCTGCCACTTCTGTATTTTTCGTATTTTTTGCATGTTTTATTTGAGCTTCTGTTTTTATACCCAGAATCTTCCTTTCCATTGAAAATTTCGTATACTTGCCCCAATTTTCCAGATAAGCTACGCAGTTTCCCAGTCTCTCAACCTGGAGCTGGACAAAGGAACCAGCGGGGACATCTTCTACTTCTCCCTCACCTTCACCATCATGATCACCTATGCGTCCATCGTAAGCTCAGGTGAGATTCTTGTTTCGTTGTTTTCATTTCCGGGGGAGGGGGGGAGGGCGTATACCTTTAACGCTGGGCTAGTTACAGTAACAGGTGGATGACAGGGACAGATCAAGATATGTAAGCTTTTTAGAGAGCATCCCAGCAAAGGAATGAATGAGAACCATGAACGCCGATGTCTGTCGCAGATCTGGCATTTGTTGATGAGATACAATTAGTCGTTTTTAAGTTTCTCTATGCAGATGCTTTATGGCCCGGTTACACGTAACGATAGATTGTACAAAAACTGGACGATAAAGCGATCATACGATAAATCGTCAGGTGTAACCACAAAATTGTACAAAATGTGGACGATTGAACGGTGGTTTGGAGACTCGGTCGAGAAATCAAGCGCTGCCTGATATTTTTCGCGCGATCACGGTCACACTTGAGGAAGACGCGCTGTGACGTAGATTCACTTTGAAGTTTGCCGCCGCGCGGAACTAAACTCACGGCTCAAAATTTGTAAAATAATTATCGTAGATAAAAACTGATTCAGCGTCTCAAAGTAAGCAATGTTGTTCGCGAAGAACCTGATTTGGTGCATTATATA
>NW_004797498.1:415547-417746 GCF_000002075.1 Aplysia californica
TGACGAGGAATCTCCTCAATCGATGGAAAACTGGACGATAGATTGGAACGTGTAAACAGACAACACAGTTCGATGAAACGGACATTTCTCTCATACGACGAATGTAATACAAATTATCGTTGCGTGTAATCGGGGCTTAATAATGCACCGTCGATACACTTTGAATGATTTAGGAATCGGGCTTCAACCCTACGTGTCAGGGCCAACTCGGGGTGGGAGAGATACAACATTTTTCCCGGGAAAAAAGACAGAGATACTGGGGAAAAGAAATTCTCCCCGCACACGAATTGAACTCAGGTTTTCTATCTACGACGGTGGAAGTGCCTAACTGCTACACCACAGAGGCCGGTGCAAGTTGTTTTGGGGTGGTGAAGCAGAGCCCCAGCTTGTAACCCATTTAATATATAGAGTCTGCATTTTTTATATAGTATGTTTTCTAAAGGCATTTTTGCTGTGCCATGTACCTCCCAAAAACGTTTGTGTGTAATTTTTTTTGGGTTTTGTTTTGGGTTCCCTCATGTCCTGAAGGCATTTACAGTTGAACCTATAAAACTGTGGGTGAGGGTCCTGCGAGGAAATTCACTTTAAACCATGTGCACGATTGAACATAGAAGACAAAAGAAAGCCAGTCACCAAAAATCAAATGAAATCGAACTTACCTTAAATTGGTTTTTCTCCACCGTGCATAGAAGAAAGCCATACGTTTCAGTTAAAATATTTACAAATTTTGAGGCCACTAGAGTTCTCTGACCATATAATTTTGGCGTGCTTTTCAGGGGCAAAAAATAATAATACAAAAACCAAACAAAGCAAGAAAATTACTTCTATAATCCACGTAAAGCAATGGACGCCATTAAGTCGTTTGTCTTTCACATGACACGTGACGTAAATAATAGCTACGTGACGCCAATTTTTATGTTTCGTTTTAGTAGAGGTTTTACGGCACTCGCAACTGCATAAGGCCATATGAGCGCCAGAAGATTAAAGGTGTTACAAGAGAGTAATAAACATAAAAAAGAAGGAGGGGAGATAAGGGCGATAGATGTTTGATAGGAAAGAAGAAGCAAACCATACCAGAGCTCCCGCCAACCACCCACTCCTATTTTTATTGTTAGACGCATGTGCATCGGGCGCGGACTCATACTTATATTCGAATAGAATGTACACTTGTCCGATCAGACGGATCTGTCGGATCGAATCGGGCCAGACAGTTATACGGGATGCCCACTACGGATGGGATCAGCCGATCGCCGAATCGGTCGCCTAAAAAACAAACGTGTTTGTTTTCAGTTTGTGGCGATCGAGTCGGGCGATCGGCCCGATGCAGCTGTAGTGGGCTCCCCGTATAAGACTGATCAACGCAGACACAGTCATGCCGGGATAAGCCAGACGTTCAGCTAAGAACGCGATCATTGCCTGTAATCTTTTATTTTACAAGTGCTTTACGGCGCTCGCAACTGCATAAGGTCATATGAGCGCGCGGGAAACACCAAACACTTTTAGTTGGAAGGAAATTTTGAACTTTGCCCGGGTGGCGGCCGAAGCCCTCTCTTATCGATTTTAGACGGCCAAGGGATCTTTAACGTGCGCAACTTGCACACGGGCCCTCCGAGATTTTTCGCCCTTGTCCGAGAAGGCTAGGTGTAGATCTTTCCTACCAGAAAATCAGGGGTGTGGCAGAAAGACAGCAATTAGGAGGAGCCAAGGAGTAGCAGTAGAAAGGCTGCAGAAAGCGTCAGGAGCCCAGAGGAGGGGGCGAAGGAGGTGTGGGCGTGGGGGCAGAAAATGGAGACGAAAACAGACGACAGAACATTGCAAGAGAGCAGGATAGGAGGTGAAAGGAGACAATTGTAGGGAAGAAAACTTTTCGGTCGTTACCCGGATTCGAACCCGGGACCTTTTAGTGAGAGGCAAACACCTTAACCTCTTGGCCACGAGAGCCCCCGCCTTTAATCTGCTGCTGATAAGAATTATATAATATATTATGCCCACAACATTCATAAAGCAACGAACTTCAGGAAATAAACAATGTCTTCTTTTCTGTTCGACCAGTTCCTCATTTGCTGTTACTTCAATCGTTAAAACATTACTTAAGTCACATGATTCATAATGCCATGACAAATGATGATGATGAGGATGATGATGATGATGATCATCTTCAACACTACTACTACTACTACTACTACTACTACTACTCCT
>NW_004797498.1:420933-422043 GCF_000002075.1 Aplysia californica
GTGTGTGTGTGTATGTGTGTGTGTGTGGGACAAGGCTTCAAATAATTAAAATTCAGCGAACAGATAATAGCAGCCCTAGTGTATTCCAAATGAGTACACATGTATGTGTGTGTATACGCGCCCATATGCTGTCACTCTCACATACACCGACAGAAGGACACATACAAAAGTTATACCCTGTTTGTTTTTTCCTCGACATATTTCTGTAGGATGTGATGTATTGGTAACAAAAGCAGCAAAACCACGCGAGCTAGAGGATGGATGACAAGTTTTGATTCAGTCCTAGGTAGATCAACAAACTGTTCTCATTACGGACTGTCATGGCCTCTTCTCTTTGCTTTCTATTAAAATGTCGCTGCGCTAGTGAGAACCGTGGGTGAGCAAATGAAGGACAAAGCACCAGCCTCGCTATAGTTGAGTGTGCACGCAACCTTTCCCTCCTTGTCATTCATTTGGTTTCAAATGCATGTACATGTAGATTCGAATGGCTTACTCCATGGTGAACCCGAATTACGTCAAAGTGCACAGTGTTTGGTATTATAATACACGCCTGTGGTAGAAATACGTCAATCGTAAAACAAAGACGAAACATTTGAAATCTCGATAGCATCTGCTGTTCTTCTCAAAGATAATTTTATTATATTGTCACTTTTGGAGTTTCCAAAGAATATTGTGAAAATCAACTCAAAGAATGTTTATTTTATCACCTTTACTTTGCATTTAAGGATCTCTGAAACTTTTTAAAAATCTTAATTTTGCACCAACAAAAAATTACATATCTATCTTGACCCTTGTAGGTGTCGGAGTTCTATTGTGTTACATTTGTAACGCCACGTTTTTTGGCGCCTGTCTGACGTACCACGGACGCCGGGTGTACAGTAGCCGGCACACGATCACATGCCGCAAGCTGGACCAATCACGACCCGAGCTGAAGGAAGAGGGCCACAAGTGCTGCTACATCTGCATGTGCGGGGGTGCCACACCGAAGGGCCCTGGGGATGATCAAAGCCCTTGTGAAAAAGGACCGAGATCGGCCCTCACAAGGTAAGACCATAGACTTACTGTTCCTATTGCATTCGAACCTGTGTAAGACAGGGGAATTTTTGGGGG
>NW_004797498.1:424529-429275 GCF_000002075.1 Aplysia californica
CTCCACCCCATTTTATGGTTTGCGGATATTATAAGCCAAATTAATTCGAATAACTGCTGTCCCAATCGCTGCTCAGAAAACTGGACTAATAAGCTCCCTGTAAAAAAAGGGTTTCAGTGTCTCTCGCTTCGCTCCTGTTAATGGCAGTTCCCCCATTCATCACAACGCTGACCCCAGTTGAGGACACATTCCTATACCTAGAGATGCTAACGAGTACGCAATAAGGTTTATTATTGTGATTGTTGAAGGCTATGGTTCTTAAAAAGACTAGAACTTTTTAGATGATGATAAATTGCTGAGAGCAAAAACAGCACTATCCAATGCAGTGTTACTTGTCTTGTTTTCCTCTGTGAACATAACACAGTTCCGGTTCTGGTCTGTAATTTGTTCCTTTTTCATTAAGAAAGGGGAAAAAACGGGAAAAAGAGAAGCTCCAAAATGAAGGGAAAATGTTTCTTTTTATTATTAGCTTTTAAAGTAGGACATGCCTTTAAACACACAAACAAACAAACAACAAAAACAAACAGACAAAAAACAAACAAACAAATTAAAAAGCAAAGTCTGTGAGGAAGGTTTCGATTCCTTCTCATAGAAGGCTCGAGAAGTTTAGAAAACGCTGAAATAATGTAGGAGTTTACTTTACATTTTTGTCTCCTATCTATGCCATGCTGCAAGGAAAAGCACGAGTTATCTTATTTTCGATGCCCCCCCCCCCCAAACCTAATTAGAAAAGAAACCAAAATCATTTAGAAAGCCGGCTTTGGACCCTACCTTTCAGTACCAATCCGAACAGAGAGGCATCCAAATGCTCCAGCAGAAAGACCAAGATACTCGCTAAAAATGTTTCTCCCCACTCGGGAATCGAAGTGCGATAGCGAAGCGCCTAACCGCTACGCCACAGACGCCGGAGAGGAGTTACTTCTCAATGATCACCATACTGTCAATAGGTCAGTTGAGCCTTTCCATCGCACGCACCTTAAACAAATGATATGGTATGGGCTAGATGCCCCTCAAATCTAAGGTTATTTTCGAGGCGCGTTTTTGAATCTATCGTCCGTCTCCGACAAAACAGCGTTGGATTTTGATCTGTTTCCACGATACTTGTTACACTGGTCATATGGCGCCTATGAAGCGTTGGAAGTGGAACCTGTAATAGTTCGTCCATCATGAAGTGATGATCGCCTGTAACAGTCCAGGAGGAAGAAAGGTTGCAGACTGTACAGTTGCGAGCAGGGTAGAGAGAGTAAGGTAAAGGAAATACATTGTAACGACAGCAGCTTGCAAGGATCGCAAACGTTACAGCTCGCCGCAGATAACAGCGCCCTTCCCTAGTGCTTATGCCTAGAGATGTGGTTTGTTAGATTTTAGTTATACATTGCAGGTGGGTGCAATCCTTCTAACAGCAGCAAGGACTTCACAGTGGACATCCAGGTCAACAGCCAGAGGCTTGAGACCGTACGCAGCTTCAAATGCCTGGGTGCAATAGAGACAGACCTAGGATCAAAACCGGAAATACTCTCTAGAATAGCGCAAACTTCAGCAACAATGACCAAGTTGAAAACCACCTGAAACAACAGAAATATCGCCATCAGATCAAAGATCAGACTGATGCGTTCCCTGGTCATGTCAATATTTCTGTATGCATGTGAATCCTAGACCTTGAATGCAGACCTTGAAAGAAGGGTCAAAGCTGTGGAGATGAGATGCTTCCGGAAAATCCTTGGTATCTCACACAAAGATCACTTTACGAATGCCGAGATCAAATAACGAATCAAAAAGGAAATTGGACCATATGCTGACCTTCTCACTCTGGTCAGGAAACACAAACTGCAATGGTACGGACACATCACCCGTTCATCCGGCTTTGCCAAGATGATCCATCAAGGCAGCGTCCAGGAAAAACGGAGCAGAGGCTGACCGAAGAAGAGTTGAGAGGACAACATCAAGGAACGGACAGGACGGGAACTCAAACGTACGCTCAGGAAAGCTGAAGACCGGAAGGAGTGTAGGAAGCTGGTGGCCAAATCTTCAAAAGCGCCTCAACGGACATCCAGTCTGCGGTATAGGTGAAGGTGAAGACTGTTACAGTAGTAGGAGTTTTACAGTACCAACAACACTCTAAGGTAATATAAAAGCCGGAGATTAGACTTAGAGGTTTAACAAGCGAGTAACACGCACCAAAAGAAGGAGGGATGAGGAAGATAGATGTTTGATAGCAAAGAAGGGGCAAACCGCACCAGGACGCCCGCCAACGACCCGCGAAAGATATGGTTAACTGGTTAAACCTTATGGAGAGAAGGAGTAGCCTACGTCAGAAAACGCTAGACAAGATCGAAAAGAATGAGGCTTTGCCTTTCCCATTTCGAGGACACCTCGTCTAAGCAACCGTTCTTGAATACAAGTTCTAAAAATAAACTCAGAAACGGACTAGAATAAAATCCCAGAATATTGGACTAGACCAGTGAACTGATAATGATACGATTTATTCCGGAGGTATTATTTTGTGTTGCATCCTCAAGTCCTTTCAGTTTTGGCCACCACCATAATTATCCTTTCCTGGATCTAGAAAAGCGATTGGATTTTTAAAATTTTAAAATTCATTTCTAAAAAAAACAGCGTTTTCGACTCAGAGAGAGTGTCCTTCTTTCAATACATGGGATTTGAGAATCCGAATGAAATTTACTTTTTACTTGCTAGATTTTTGCAGTCTTAGAGCCTGGATGAAAGTGAGATCAAAGTCAATATTTCATAGTTCATTGTTGGCATCATTCCGCTTGTTACTTTATCTTTAGTACAGCAATTGGGTCAAGGACCAGGAAAAAATGAATAATTTATACCAGTAGCGAAAACGTGATCATGGCTAATGTCATTGTGTTTATGTAACATTTGGCTAATGAACGACATGAAGGGTTTTTTTTATAATCGTCTGTCCCCTCAGACGGAAAGCTGTCACAACACCACAGACCTCTGTTGGCTGGATAGATAGTCAATCCCAATTTACCGTTTGGCCTGCATTATTACAGCCGGGAAGGCGCGAGCTACTGTGTTACGTCTAATTCACCTGGCCCCATTTCGGCCACGTTCTTACGCCTGGTTCACCTGACCCATTGCCGGGGCCACGTAAACAATTTATATAACGCTCTGTGTCTATCAACTTGGACACATCCATCTCGTTCTTCCGCTTGGACACATCCTTCTTGTTCTTCCGCTGTTGCTGTCGGGATTGGGGGGTAGCATCCATCTTTCACACACTTCATCTCTGATTTATTGTACATGATGGTGAATATTTTGCGTCCCCTCCAATCCTCCAATAACAATTTGTCCGTTTAGGAGGCAGGGGTCTCCCTGTCTGTGAAGGCCAGCCCTCGCTGAGTATTCCTTCCTTTCTTTCTTTCTTCCTTTTTTTCTTTCTTTCTTTTTTTTCTTCTCTCTAATGGCGGCACACTTGGAAGCTGGCTTCCAGGGTGAAATGAGTTGTCCGGTGGAGCTGAGCTGAGTTTTATACAAAAATATACTGGATGTCCAAAAAGTCGCACACCATTCTGAAACACACATATTGTTACAGATGCTCAAATTGAGCACCATTTTCATTAGTAGAGCTCTCTACTCTCCGTTAAAAGTTGTTTCTAACTTTCGTAAGGGTATTTGGATGGATGTTGTGACACTCAATTGTGATTGCATGCCTCAATTCGTTAAGAGAGCGTGGACGTTTCATGTACACAACCGACTTTAGATGCCCCCATAAGAAAAAGTGAAGCAAGATCCGGTGATCGTGGTGGTCACTGGACAGGCCTCCTCCGGTATTAATGAAAATGGTGCTCAGTTTGAGTACATTGTATGTATCTGTAACAATAAGTGTATTTCAGGATGGTGCGCGACGTTTTGGGCACCCTGTTTGTCAACATTTTAGCAGACCTGTTGAAGTAACTTCCACACGCGGGAACGGACCTGTTGCAGCGGTGAAGAGCAATAATAACAATATCAAGTGTAAATACTATATACGCCAGTCGTTCGTCTCTGTAATGGCTGCCGGGCACGACATGTACTATTTATAGCACTGTCTTTAGATCAGCTGGCGCACATTCTTTTTATATTTTCGCAAAATCTGTGAGTTGGGGTTGGCTGTTTATCTGTTTCTGTATTTAAAATATACAATTTTGCTCATTGTTTGTTTTTAGGGAATTTTATAAAGTTGGGGTCGGGGGGCCATACAGACTAACATTACACGGGCTGCCATAGGCCTTTATACGCCATTTTTAACTGCTATGAATGACACAGTTTGCCCTGCAATTTGAATTTGAGCCCATCATTCCATTTCTCTCAGACTTGTGCTGTGGAATCCCATGCGGGTTCTGATTCTTCTCATCTTTGCCGGCTACCTTGGTATGACCGTGTGGGGTCTCACCATGCTGAAACAGGGCCTGGAGCTGAAAAATCTCGTGCTCACCTCCTCCTATTTTCATAAATTTCAGGTAAACCCCCTGTTTGTTTTATCCGTGGGTGGTTGGCGGTTGTCCTGTTGTGGTTTGCCCCTTCTATCCTATCAAACGTGTACCGCCCTTATCTTTTCTCCTTATTTTTAGTGTTTGTTACTCTCTTGTAACTCCTCTAACCTTCGACGCTTATATAACGTTACTGTGTTGCAAGTACTGTAAAACTCTTACTAAAATTAGTCTGTCTTATCTGTATGTTGTGTTTTCTTTACTTTCATTTTGTTGTTTTTTTGGGTTGGGGGAGGAGGGAAGG
>NW_004797498.1:432393-433514 GCF_000002075.1 Aplysia californica
AGGGAGGCAGTGTAAGCAGTCATCAAACAAAAAGAAAAACACCACAGACATTTGTCGACTGTCTCAAATCAAATCTTATTTTTACTCTGTTCCCATTCCACCGGGCAAACTTTTAAAACACGTTTTCCCCCTCGTTCTCTTCAGCGCCCACGTCTGTACGGCCTACATGGTATCTGAGGAATACTCTCGGCGAGAGCGTGCCAAAGAGGCTATAGTTCACGCCTCTGGACCCATCCTCAACGGTGGAATGTCCTCTCTCATCGGTGTCATCGTTCTCGTTTTCACCGAGTCGTACATTTTCCAATCCTTCTGCAAAATAATGCTTTTAGTCATTGGTTTCGGCACGGCTCACGCCGTTTTGCTGATCCCTGTCATCCTCTCTTTTGTTGGTCCACAAGCGCACACAGACAGCGACGACGCCAGTAAGGGACCACATATGAACGGCAAACGCTATGAAGTCTCGGCCGCAGCTCAAAACGGAAGTCCCGAGGTGAAGAATGGGACAAAAAATGGAGGGCAGAAAAACGGAAAGACGAATGACTCCGTCGCGCGTCGGGGGTTACCACACAAAGCCGGATCGGACATGATGTTCGTAAACCCTACGTTTCAGAACGATGCCCATCTTGGTTATCTTCAGGACTGATATCCCTGTTATGTGCTTGTTGTGCCTGACAGAAAGAATGGGGAAAATACCATCTGATCCCCCCCCCCCTACCCAGCGGCCTAGACATAGTCCCCACCCTCTGACAATCGCACACCCCATATCACAACTACTATTTTTAACAGTATTTTTAATCTCTTTGTCTCGTCCCCCCCCCCTCCTCTTCCTTCCTTCCTAATCCTCATAACCTCTTGTCTCCCTCCTTCCACATCTTAGATCAAGTGGTGATTTTCCCTGATGTTGTCTGTGTCGGTTTTGTAAAAAAAAAAAAGACTTAAAAAATAAACAGCGATTTTTTCAGCACTATTCTAAAAAGAAATACATGTTCCGATGTTAACAACGGCGACAGAGCAGTACCGCCCCATAAAAGGGAGCGGACCACAGCATGGGCTCATTTGATAGGCTGACAGAAATGGTGAGAGATATTTACACTCACACACACACACACACACACACACAC
>NW_004797498.1:435030-436214 GCF_000002075.1 Aplysia californica
CCCAACTTAACTTTGCTAGTCGTCTAGAGATAAAAATGGACACAAGATGGACATATAAATCAAAGAATGCCTCTTAATCCCTTAGTACTTTTACTGTAATCAGCAGTTTATTAACCATATTATTTTCCCTTGCCCATTTCTGTGACATTGACGCCATCTGATTAGTAGAAAAATGAGTGTATGATAGTGCCCAATAATGTATTTACGTACGTAATTATTATAACATATAACTGTTACATATAGATATTCAAGATAATTTTATAGATGTTTGTGAAGGATCTAAGAGCAACGATGATTTTAGAAATGGCGATGGTGGTGGTGTTAAGAGATGATGTGGGATGGTGTTTATGTATATAATTATTAAAAAGACATGCTTCTGTTAGGTTGGGTTTTTTATTTTGGTTTGTTTAAAAATAATGTTAGCGTTAGTCATGTATTCTTCTGCTCTGATGAGTCACGAGGGATGTGGGCGCCCGCTATCCCGTTCCCTACTGAAACCATCTTTAATGTCACTGTGAAGTTCCGAAATGGTGGGCTCTAAAATGATGCCAGACAACACCCAACAATACCACTATGTACACAGTGGGAATGAGCGAGGCGAATGAAGGCGAATCAAATTTAAGGGCAGACCTTAGTTGACGACCCCACACTTTTTATTTGCAGTATGGTGGAGTGAATCGAAAGGGACGAAAGGCGAACCCACTGTAGCGCGCGCAACGCATTTGTTGTTGATTAAAAACAATATTCGCTAAGAGGCCATACATATTTTAGATGAGCGAAGTTCTCAAACCTATTCTTTTCAGCAGGCTGTGGTAGTGATGGCGTCTAACATACTTGTATGAAAATTACTTAAGCATGTCCACATTGTATTGTTTCTGGATATGCTGTTACTGTATTCCGTATTCGTTCTTTTGTTGTTGATTCTGCTATTTTGCTGCTGCAGCTGCAACTGCTGCTGCTGTTGCTACTGTCGCTGCTGCTACTGCCATTGGTGGTGGTCAGTGTTTCGAGATGAGCACACTGCAACTTTTTCAATATGACGACACTTGTATTGTTTGCTTTGAAATTAACGTGATTGTCAATATGAATGAGATGCAAGGATTGTCAGTAAATAGCGTATGCAATCTTTTTATTTTTTTAGTTCGTGGGCTGATGGGAAACATCCTGAGCCTTGTGATTTTTCA
>NW_004797498.1:439145-440811 GCF_000002075.1 Aplysia californica
GTGGGTGGGCTCTCCTGAGCGTTATTTTACAAATCTGGATATACGTTCGGCCTTTCAAAACAAAACTCCAGAACTCTCACTCAAACATTCTTGTGAATGGAGAAAAACCGCCCTCTTACTCTTAGCTCTCTGCCCCTACTTTGTGTGCCCACGTCTAGTTCTTTACACCCCTTCTTTCTAATATAGTTATTTTGCAAGGGTCCACAAGTCATAATATCAAGGGAATGTTCCATTTCATGTCTACGTGATAAATGTTTATGTGCTAATCGTGCTGTGTTTCAATAAAGGCATTGCCAGTAACATTGTAGCTCAAACTATGCGTTCAATGTTTGGCTTATTTTCTGTCACACATTCATACTTGTATATGATATGGCACATATCAATAAAAAGCGATAATTAGTTTCTACACAATATCGTGCCTTGACGTATACAAAAACACATACACGCATGCACCTACTCACGAATGCCATCACGCGCGCACACACACAAACACACACACACACACATACACACGTACGCACACATCCTCTCTCTCTCACACACACGTACTCACACGCACAGAAACACCTACCTACCTACCTACCTACCTACCTACCTAGCTACCTACTTACCTATCGATCTATCGATTGATTTATCTATCTATCTATCTATCTATCTATCTATCTATCTATCTATCTATCTATCTATCTAGTTAACAATCTGCCTATTTGCCTTCCTGCCGATCGAGTTAGCAACCTACCTACACACGCATACGGTTCTCCAAAAATCTCTGTGAAGCCAGACCTAAACAGTGGAGGTCTCGTACAGATCGATCTGGATGTTTCATTGACGTCGCGTGTGTTGCAGACAAGGTGGTGCATAATTGGAAAGTGAGCAAAGCTGCAATAAATTTAGTGAAACAATACTAACAACTCACTATGCCCACAATCTGCGAAGATTTAAAGATTTCTAATTACTTCGTGCAGCACCAACAACCAGACTCAATTTGAAGATTTACCTTAACATGACTTGCTACATGATTAGGAGGCATGCCAGTTAGTCACAGGCCCAGTTAATCACAGGCCCTAAAATCCCTCTAAAATGTCAATTCAGTTTGTGTTGTTCAATGTTTCTTCCTTTTTGTATGCAAATCAAATCAAATTTAAATTACTCTGCAAAATGTCAACAATGAATGTTCTTCCGTAAAAAAAATAATTGAAAAAAAAACAATTCAATTCATAGTGGGCCTATGACAAACTTTAGTTTGTACTGTGACTAACTGGGCAGTCCCCACTATTAGAGGGAGACAACAGTTTCGATACCCATTCTTCATTGAGTTACCGTAGACTCTAGTGTAGTAGATCGGCCAGCGGAAACTTGGATCAAATTTTTTGCTTGCTCCAAATTTGTGCTGCGAAGAGGAGTTTCATGCCCCTTTCTTCTTGTGCGGGAATAACGATGCCTAGATTTCTCTACAGCGACAAAATTACTTTGGTTGCAAAGATTTTGCTTGCTCCCAGCAGACACTACCGCTAGCGGTGCCACGACCATAAACCATCGTCGCTGTGTCTGGCGCAGCCAGCGGGTGACGGATCGCAAGGATGTAGATCTACATGTAGTAATGTAGATCTGGAGCACTGACTGGTTAAGAACAATTAGAAAAAAAAGGGTGGGGGGGGGGGGGGGG
>NW_004797498.1:440955-442574 GCF_000002075.1 Aplysia californica
GGGGTAAGGCCAGCGATCGGGGGAGCGCTTGCATCAGTTGAATCAATGGCGCCCCGCCACGTAGTCACTAATGAAGACGATCTATCCCTTTTGTAGTATTAAAAATTTGTCAGATTCGTCAACTGGATGTGGCAAGTACATGGATGTCGGGAGAAAAATTGGAAGAAGTCTTGCTGTAACAGATACAGAAGTTATAACAATTGAAGCATATTTGGCAGGGTAAAAATAACGAGACGAAACTTAAGTTTCTACAAATATTGATATTTTTCATAGCATTGCCACTTTCGAATAGGATTCATGGATGTTAGAAAGATAGTAGAAAAGGCAATATGCTCATTTCAGCTTTGGTGCTATTGAAGTAAAAGGCTGTTACAAGTAGGAAGGATTGGAAAAAAACAACAGCAACAACGCTCCCAAAAGCAAAACACAAATCAACGACAGCAATAAATGTCTCACCTGTGTAAGAATTAGAACAGTCTCCTTGACATATCGAGGCTAAGGAAACTGAAATGGTTTAAGCACTCAAAGAAGCACAGTTGTTTGGAAAATGACATTTTTTAAGGAAAACTATCGCTTCCTCAGAATTACAAAGTTCTTTCATATATTTCTGGCCGTTTTTTGAGTTACTAAGACCGTTAGGTCAGAAACCAAGTGTTCTATCTGCTCTATCAAAACCGTAAGATTATTCGGAGCCGTTATCGAGATACTCAAAGAATCGCATTCGAAAAAACTAGACTTGTAAAACTCAAAATGTTTGACGCTAAATTTCTCAAAACTAGGCACTGAGACAATAAATCTTTGAAATTTTAACGTAGTGTTATGTTACCAGTACCAGGGATGGAGACATGAGACAGGAAAGAGCCTACAACTTACAAGAAACACTGTTTAGTGTTAATTTGATTGTTGTGGTTTCTCTTGATATTTTAAATAATATTTGAATTCATATTATAATAATTTTTTCCCCCGTTTCCACAGTTTACTACAGATATATGATTGTTGGGTTCCCCTGTTGATCACTAATATAAGTGTAATATCTTCCACTTATCTAAAAGGACCACAACAAACTTCATATATTGAAGTATGTCTTCCAACACAATAAGTTTCCCTTTTAGGTAATGATAAGAGGTCACAAGAGAGAGAGAGAGAGAGAGAGAGAGAGAGAGAGAGAGAGAGAGAGAGAGAGAGAGAGACAGAGAGAGACAGAGACAGAGACAGAGAGGGAGAGGGGGAGGGGGGGAGATAGAGATGGAAATAGATAGAGAGAGTGCGAAAAAGAGAGACAGAGTAGGGGTGGGGGGAATGAAAAAGAAAGAGAGGGAGGGAGAGGGGATGGGACAGATGAAAAGAAAGAAAGAATGAAAGAAGAGGAAGAAGATTCGTTTTAGTTTTAGTAGAGGTTTACGGCGCTCGCAACTGCATAAGGTCATAGGAGCGCCAGAAGATTAGAGGTGTTACAAGAGAGTAACAAACATAAAAAATAAAAAAAGAAGAAGGGGAGATAAGGACGATAGATGTTTGATAGGAAAGAAGAAACAAACCACACCAGAACACCCGCCAACCACCCACAGAAGAAGAAGAAGAAGAAGAAGAAGAAGAAGAAGAAGAAGAAGAAGAAGAAG
>NW_004797498.1:444239-445437 GCF_000002075.1 Aplysia californica
TCAGTTAGATGCACGTGCTGGTCTTTACAATGACATGTAGCAAAACAGGTGATTTCTTTGGTAAAATTAGGGAGGCATTCTGACTTTGTTATGGGAATTTATGTATACATTGTATATGTATAAAAAGATATATATATATACTGTAATTGATTAGTGTTGTCCACTGGGATTCTGCATTAGTGTATAAAATCAACAAAGGTTGGGTATTGACAGAGCCACGAGGGGCTAAAGTATTGGTGATGATTATTGAAATCACTCATTTCTATTTTTTTCTTCTGTGCTTTCTTTTCTTTACATTAGGGTCTTTCGATAAGCTAATTAGACATTCGAGAGTCTGCAAGTAAAGTGAGTTACTAATTCCCATTTATAAGAAAAGTATGGAACAAGGAGGTGCAGGGGCACAGTTATTCAAATTTGAAAGGTTCTGACTTGAACTTGGTCTGTCGGAACATGTTTAGTTTGGCAGCTACACAGACACATAATTCAACTTGAACTCTCGTTCAAAATGAGTGAACCGACACTTTAAAAAAGGGTTTCGTTTCCAATCGATTTGATTATATCTAATACTATATTTCTCTTTTTTGTTGTTTGATTTTCTATATTTGTGTGGGTTAAACGCTTTTCTAAAATCAAATAGGCACATTGCTTCAAAATCTAACTATACTTTTTTTGAAGGAAAGAAGAAGAAGAAATAAAAAAGCAGGCAATGGAAAGATGTTAATGAAAATATCCCCCATAAGATATCCATGTGTTTCATCCCATCTTTATGGCTGTTGCATTTCCTACTGGTGTGCAAAGGGTCTTTTGATTCTAATCACTCACCTATTCGTTATCTTATTTCATGTTACCCTGCCCAATCAGCAGAACCATCCTTTATTCAGCTTTCAAAGACTAAGAAATTCTTAGCACTCACCAACATTATAGACAGCGAAATCTGTGTGTTAGCAGGTGTTGATGTGTCTTGTTTTCACTACTTTTTTATGTGTATTGTACAGCTGAGAAAGGTCTTCATTAATTGGTTGACTTGGTTTTCTTGTTTATATGAAATGTTGTTTCTTGCGTGTGTGTAAGGTTTTACTCTCAGTAAGCATGACTATAGATAGAGTGCTATGGACGATGATGATGATGATGATGATGATGATGATGATGATGATGATGATGATGATGATGATGATGATGATGATGATGATGATGATGA
>NW_004797498.1:445781-447002 GCF_000002075.1 Aplysia californica
AATAATAATAATAATGATAATGTGGGAATTAGCTACTGCTGTAAGCGGGTTTGTGCTGCTGTTGTCAATGTTCTTGTTACTATTCCTGCTGCTTTTACAACTGTTGCTGTTGATTTTATGATTCTGTTTGAGTCCGTTGTTGTTATTATTTTCGGCTGTTGTTGATTTGTTTTCCTTCAAGAATAAAGGAGTAAGTTGTCCATTTCATCAAGAAGCCATCAGAGTACCACTAACAGCACCCTATTACAACGCAACAAACATCATATTTGTAAAACATAGTATGGCGCCGCTGCTGGAGTTATGAGGTTTCATTTACCTAATTTAGGTGTTTCACACAGAAGACAACATTAAAATTAAACCCAAAGACTGGGTAAAATAAAGAAGAGGGGAGAGGAGGGGTGGGGGGTAGGGGTGATATTACAAGAGAGTTTCCCGAAAATTGATCGTTTTCATTCAAAACAAAAATCCAAACCTAACTCAACCCAGCAATAAAAAAAAAAGTACCGTAGAGCTACGCAAATCTGTGGGAATATTTTTTTTGCGCATGCAAATATTCCCGCCGTTGAATGACATGGGCATCTTGAATGGTTCATACATGATCTTGTAAGATAAATGAATGCTCGTGTGACAAGTACATGGCAACGATTCCTTTTTCAGCATGTTAGTATGTTCGGCTTATTTGCCCCATTACTGTGGCCTTTGTTGCATTGTCATTCCACTGCAGTTTGTCTTGTCTACGATCCCTGCTTGAATCCTTTGAAGGACAGTCACGGTGCTAGTTTAAAAAAAAAGAAAGAAAATAAGCAGTAACGCTAAAAGAGTCACTACCTTCTTCATAAACGCACGGCATCACTATGACCCCATTCTTTACACCCACGACAGCTACAATATGCAACAAAGATTCACGGATTTGTTCTCATAAATATGGTAATACGTTTTGACCCCTGTGTGAATTGGCCATTATGAAATCAGAATAGAAAATAACCCTGGGCGTCACGTCAGGACAGAGACAGAATACTTCTTTGTACTGTCGACGGTGGCCAAAGGTCTTTGTTCACTATCAAAAGTTTAGCGAAGAGTTATTTATATTATAGCCCTTTCGCCGAAGACTTATATTACCCTTTCGCCGAAGAGTTATATTACCCTTTCGCCGAAGAGTCAGGGACCTACTTAATGTAGTAAAATGTTACTTCAAAGTTTTTCTTGAATCGGGGGGAGGGG
>NW_004797498.1:447209-461926 GCF_000002075.1 Aplysia californica
TAATAATAATAATAATAATAATGATAAGAACAACAATAATTACGATAAAATATGTGGTAAAATATATATACCATTTTATTTGACCCCTATGGGAACAGCTTGGTTTACAATAGTGTTTTAATGTATCTGTTTTTGTGCTATGGACGACACAATTTAGATCATTTAGAGGCGGGCTTTGGCCCTGCGTGACCGGCCCAACCTGTGCCTGAAGGGCTACATTGTTCAAAACTAAACCCCCCCCCCCCATAGAATCGAACTCAGGTCTTCTGCGAGCGACTGTGAAGCGCCTAACCACTGCACCACAAATGCCAGTTACCATAGCGTAATCCATGCATTAATGCAATAGGCTAAATTAGAGGTGACATTTGTGCAACATATAACAACATATCACAATACAGACAAGACACACAACACGTCGCTGCTATTCGCCACAAGCAACGCCCATTGTCAAATCGGTCATTGAGTTTCAACAGTTCAAAAGGTTCATGTTTGGTTTTTATGTTGTGGTTACGTTTCTCGATCTTTTTACATTTTGTAAAATACTTTTTTTTAAAAGTTTGTTGAGAAAATTTAAGTACCAAACAGTAGGGCAGGTGTGAGCGATTTTCTTAGAATGTCCTGGCCGTTGTTGTTTCAACACTTTGATACATTTCGTACTGTTTGATCCGCCGAGTATACTCCTTGAATCCAATTGCTCTGCTTTCTGCTTTGGTGATGTTCTTCAACTTAACCCTTTCAGGGCTGAAGCATTTCCATTTACGTCTGTACAGACATGCCACATTTTTCATCCAAGAAACATCACAACAAAGCAATAATATATTACCCTGATCTTGTTATGTTTTAATAGAGGTTTTACGGCGCTCGCAACTGCGCCAAGGGGAGGATGTCAACAGAGAACTCCTTACAGGGAATCAGGCTTACTCTGCTCACCTATCTCGCTTCAACAGCAGAAAGTCTGCTTCAACTATCAAGTCACCTCGGAAATAACGGGTCACAAGAGTGTGATAAACATACAAAAGAAGTAGAGGAAAAATGACGATAGTTATGATAAGGAAAGAAAACGCAGCAGTTCCCTGTTGCAGTCCAGGCACAGTTATGAGCATGACATTGATGAATCAGCCCGTTTACAATTACAATTTTACTGTGCATAAGAACATGGTTAATGTCCCCCCTTTGAGAATGGCTTAAAGACACTACAGTCAGTAGCACCGCCACGGGGGTTGTTACCCTTGATCAAGAAGAAGAAAACATGAAACGTGCAAACACGTCTTCTACAATATCCTCTGTAAAACAATAGAAAAAATGGCAATGAACCAATTAGGACAAGACAAAAGAGCCTACTCTAAGTTGACATCATGTACGTGTCTATGAAGATTTGGGGGGGCTTGGGGTTGGAGTTTGCATTCAAGTGATTGTGGACAGATTCAGCTGCGTTCACGTTCGTTTCTGATACGGTTGGTTGGTGGTTTCTTTAGCTACACATTTGACGGAAACAAACACATCTAATGTGATGTAGGTGTGGAAAACACCTGGCTAATTCGTGGTAGCCTGGGATTTTTGGCAAATCTGATATGAGATCGAATCAAAAGTTCTCCTCTACTTCAGATTGGTCCAGAAATGGTAATGCAAAAAAAAGAAAAAAGAAAAAAAAAAAGACTGAATTGAAGTCAGCTTCCAAATTTCCTCGCGGATTCTTAGTAGCTCTGACTCAATCTAAGCTTGGAATTCTTCCTGTAGAGTGCTTGTCCAAAGTGATTCAGTGTGCCACGCTCGGGTGTGCTGTTTTAGTGAGGTTTAGGCTCGTCTTTCTTGTGTTGTTTTCGTATAACGATTACAAGGTCAACCGCCACCAGGTACACTTTTCATTTTATTGGAAAGGGGAGAGAGAGAGAGAGAGAGAGAGAGAGAGAGAGAGAGAGAGAGAGAGAGAGAGAGAGAGAGGGGAGAGAGAGAGAGATGACATGCATCTGTGGTGTTGTTGTTGGTGTTTTCGCCGTCACAAGCTAAAGACTAGGGTTCGATTCCCTTGTGGGGAGCACTTTTATCGAGTATCCCAGTCTTTCTGGTGGGACGACGTTATATCCCTCTCAACCCTGATTGGTCCAGACAGCCTGTCTCTTAATGATCTAAAATGGGTCGATTGGGGCGTAACACATCTATATTAATAAAAGAAGGGAGTGCTTATTTAGGCCACATATGGCCTAAATAAGGTAAGGGAGGGGGGTTTAGCTTATTTAGGCCACACATGTTCAAACTACCCTTTTCAGGCAACTGAGTTCATTCCACTTTCATAATGGTGCCCCTTTCTCATTTAGTATGGTTTTGCCTCAGTGTACAACTTATAAATCATAACCATAATGAATATTGTAAAGAACAAAGCACAAAACGCAAAATTTTGCTCAATTCCAATGGTTTGAATGAGGGCCGGATTTTTCCTTCATGGAGGGGCAAAAGCTAGGCTACCATTTTGGCACACTTTGGTCAAGTGAAAAGGTCAAATCCTCCGAATGGACTTTCGGGTTAAATTTGGGGTATAAAAAGTGTGTATACTACGTGGCTGAGTCAAAGTTACACTATCTTTGCCTGAGTGACACTCTCTCGTACTGTCTCGTAGTAGTACATGTAGGCTAGTAGTAGTAGCAAAGATCGTGTAGAGAATATTTGGTAGTAGATTCTATCTAGTAGGCAGTTTAGTGAACGTGCTCGCGGCAGGGCGATTCGGCCTCGATAAGCCCCGTAGACTTTTGTGATCGGCCACGAAGCCTCGTGTTTTGATGGGTCTAGATCTAGATCTAGATCTAAACAACTCAGTGCTATTCGCACTGCCACATCCGACAGGCCTAGATCTACATCTTTTTAAAAGAAAAAGAAAGATCATCAAAATGGTTGAATTCGCATGAAAATCGATTAGGTAGAACTAGAACTATTAAAACTTGTTTCTGAAAACAAGGCAATTTTTAAACGAAGGCCATTTTTATAACTCGATGAAATAAAAACTACTGACTGTGTACTGTGTTATTCTGTATAAAAATAAATTATGAAACTTCAGGACGTAGATCTATTATTATTTACCAGCATCTTTTGACGCCTGAGCTGTAGAGGTTGAAGTTTTCACAACACTAATAGATCTAGTAATAGGGTTAGGTAATACGGCTTTCCGTAAAAAATGCATAGATCTACAAAAGCCGACCACCGAATCGACCGGGCGCCTCGGTCTCCCCTGCACTCTGATTCAATATTATATTTAAACAAAAATGCTAATCAATGAAAATTGCAAATTGATAATAATAGTATAGTCCTGTAGAGGATAGGTGGACTCCGGGGTCTGCATAGCGAAATACTAGGTTTTAGGATGTGGACCCCGGAGTCACCGTAGTGAAATAAGGTTTGGTTTAAGTAAGGATTGGTACTAGGTTTTAGGACAGGTGGACCCTGGGGTCACCGCAGTGAAATAAGTAGGTTTCTTTAAAGATTGGTGGAACCCGGAGTCACCAAGGCCATAGAGGATTAAGAAGGTTTAATTAAGGATTGGTGGACCCCCGGGACACATTGATTAGACCTACTTATTTTACTATGGTGACCGCAGGATCCACCTATTCTAAAACCTAACTAGTGTTTCGTTAGGTAGACCCTGGGGTTCACCTTAAACCTACCTATTTCACTACGTTGACTCCAGGGTCCACCAATCCTTAATTAAACCTAGATCTACTGATTTCACTACATTGACCCCGTGGTCCTCCAATCCTTAATTAAACCTATATCTACTTATAATTTCACTACTTTGACCACGGGCTCCGCCAGTCCTATTATAAAATAAACTTAGATCTACTTATTTCATTATGTTGACCCCGGGGTCCACCGATCCTTAGTTAAACCTAGATCTACTTATTTCACTACGCTGACTCCGGGGTTCACATCCTAAAACCTAACATTTTGTTAGGTAGACCCCGGGGTCCACCTATCCTTTTGGCTAGATAGACCCCGTAGTCCGCCTATCCACTTTCTTGATAATAACTGAAAACAATACATGCCAGTTGTCATTTATAGTGAAGAAAAATGAGGGGAAAAAATATAATTAGGTAGACTTTAATTTGTCCAAAAAATTGCAAGTGCAAGTGAAGATCATAAAATAATTTTGTTATTTTCTGGTCACCTTTCCAAGGACCTTAAATTGATTCTACATCACATGTCATGTACGATACGGCTGTGAAGGAAAATGGATGTGAAGAGTTTTAAAGAGATAATAACGTAACTTGTAAAGAAAACAATGCTTTACATTGGTTTGGTTATTTTGACTACATATGTGGCCTAAATAAGGTAAGGGAGGGGGGTTTAGCTTATTTAGGCCACAGGTGTGGCCTAAATAAGGTAAGGGAGGGGGGTTTGGTTTATCCAGGCCATAGGTGTGGCCTAAATAAGGTAAAGGAGGGGGGTTTAGCTTATTTAGGCCACCTGTGGCCCAAATAAGGTAAGGGAGGGGGGTTTAGCTTATTTAGGCCATATGTGGCCTAAATAAGGTCACCCATAAAAGAAAGATAGAGTAGAAGAAAAGGAAGAGGGTTGGATTAGAATAATAGTGATAGTAATAATAAAGACCACTTCTATATTATGTACAGCCTTACATAGATTTTGGACTTGGTACTGCATAGACAATTCGTTGTCAAATATAAGGGCTAAATTGTTGGCCTTTGCGTTAAAAAATCACTTCCTCATTTCCAACAGTAATCCCAGAAAATTGTGTCACCAACAAATTTGTTTTCATAAAAGTATTTCGGTCTTATCGTTGTCTAACCCGTCTGCTGGGTGTCATTCAGGTTTTGATTTCGTCGACACATTTTTTCATGCTTTGAGCTATTATAAATGCATGTTGCTCGGCTCTGAGGACATGTACAGCTGGCCAGTCGTCTGCGTACATGTGATAGGAACTATTGTGGCTTCTTATAGTGGAACAAAATGGTGTTGTGTACAAAACGTATAACAACGGTCCCAACACGGACAGGAATAAACACAGTGCAGCTGACAAGGCGCAGAACGCAACTCTCCATTTCAGAGTAAGAGCTTGTCGAACAGACAGGTACACAATAGAGACTTCGGATTCCTGTATCCCTTCATTTGTCAAAAGCATTCACCGGTTTGAGAACCCATGATTGTTCGCACCAGCTTCTTTCCTTACTGTTTATGTGACTCGTCAACTGAGTCCTTTGTTTCTCGTCACATTACAAACAAACCTAGAGTGAAAGTCGGAAAAAAGCTACAGTGCGTGGCACACCCCCCTCCCCTTTCTAAGCCCCCCCCCCCAGTTTACGTACATGACCTTCCACCCCTCTCACCTTTTTAAGATGACCCCAACCCCTTTCCGTTCCAGCTTATGGGCATGACCTTCCATCCTACTCCCCTTTTTTAGAATGTGACCCCAGAATCGTATTGGACAAAAACAATGCTTTACTGTCCAAAACCAGTGTGTATTATTCAACTGGTCAGATCAAGAGGAATGGGTGAGTTCGGGAAGTCGGGCAGGACAGTGTACACCTGTCGCACTTGACCTTAATCTCATTTTCTGCCAGCATCGCTGACAACCCCCCCCCCCTTTTTTCCCAAAGTACCACTTCCCCATCAGCACCACTTTACTCCTGTACTCGTACATACACAATACAGACCATGATTTATTGCCTGCTCGCCTTCTGATAGAGTGTCGTCACAAGTAGAATCCAGTCGTAACTCAGAATAACGAACACGTGTGATTTTGGGTCTTCGTGTATGATCCGGACAAAATGTCACCATTTCAAGGACATACAACGGACCTTAAGCTACATCCTGTAATACTACTCGTGTCCCTGCCGGTCAATATCTGTCATATGAAGGACATTTAAAAAATGAGTTAACTTTATTTTTTTTAAATAACACCTTTTCCCTACAATAAAAAAAAGAATGAAGTAAATATGATAACATTTGACGAAAATACAGAAGTTTTAATTGTGCGAAGTGAGGAAACACGAAAAGGAGAAAATGGCCTCCGAAGTTGAGCAACATGTTTCCATAGCATTGGTGGTCTTAGAATTGAGATAGAGACTTGAAATTTAGCAGTTATCTTGGCTGTGCCACTACAAGGTAACCTACAAAAGTATAAAACTATTCATTTACAGAGAAAAAACTTAATGACCAAACACATTTTTAACGAGAATGGACTTCACGTCAAATGCAACAAAATATTAGCATTATACTAGGTACCAGATACTAAATTTTCCAGGTAGCTGTATATCAAATTCATCTGTTTAATATGAAAGGCTTGTGTCTCCTGAGAATTTTGGTACCATACTTTTACCTCTCAGTCAATGTTTAAGAGAGTGGCAGCTGTTTCAATTAAACATAATAATCAAATTATTCCTGAAGTCTCTAACTGGCTGCAACCCCATGTTTGACAGATAATAAAACAGTACCAAGGGCACCAAACATCTCTACATTAAAAGAGTACAATCACTATAACATTGAAAAATAGCCTAATATTTTTCAAGACTGTGAGATCATTACAAATCAGTATCCTATTACTGTTATTACCTCAAACACGATGATCAGTTGTTATTTCAACCGGTGTCGCACCAGCCTTCGCGATGAGCAAGCCGGCTCAATACTGTAGTATACTGAGCGCTCCCGGTAATTTCGCAGAAAGGATTCAGGCAAAATAATGACTTCATTCTAACAGAAAAAAACTATTCTTTCTATTGGTAGTATTCTTTCTATTTAGCCGTTATTTTACACATTTCGTGTTAAAAATGATCTTTGAAAACTTAGGCCCTTTTTTTTCAAGGTTTTAATTAATCTAAACGTGTTAAAGCCAAAAATAATAACCACGGGAAACCACTCTCAAAGCTGTATAGTTCTCCGCCAATGAAAAGACGGTATTTAATCATCAATCTTTCTGCAAAGCATGGGTGTCAATTTTGAACCAGGGGATATCTGGATATCAACACAAGAAAGACGATAACAGTTAGCAGGGCACGCTCACACAGTCAGCTTTTTACGTAAACAAGTTTGAAGTGAGCTAGAAGCTACCGTTTTTACTCCGTTTTACCAATCAGAGTAGTTTACATTTCCGGCCTTTCACGCTCGAAAAGAGGTCAAAAATCTGAAAATAGTTGTGAGTGGAGAACGTTGGAGCAACGATTCTCCACTAGTGGAGAATCTTTGTTTGGAGCAAAGGTGGCCATGAGGTAATGGTTCTAACAAAAATCTCACACCTACATCCCAGCAAGGTCCAAATTCCTTTATTTCGTCACCCAAGCTCACAAAAAAACCTCACACACATCCAAAATAAATCAAAATGAAATATTTATAGTCGATTTTAGTTGTTTATTTTTAAAAATCTTAGATGAAGGAGAACCCCTCAAACTTTCCATAGATCCAAAAAACAAAAAAATTATGGATAGTCACTTTTTTGCCTTTCGAGCTTCGCTGCTGATAATAGGACACATCGTCTTATGACTGATTTTGAC
The DNA here is from genome assembly GCF_000002075.1 of Aplysia californica. Taxonomy (NCBI): domain Eukaryota; kingdom Metazoa; phylum Mollusca; class Gastropoda; order Aplysiida; family Aplysiidae; genus Aplysia; species Aplysia californica. The sequence continues at coordinate 454,700 of NW_004797498.1, forward strand.
CGGGGGAGACAGATTTGGTAAGCTATACGTTTTTTGTGACGTCCGCCAATTTTTGCAGGAGTTGTTTCATGACTTTGAGAAAACTGAAAGCGTTATTCTCAGTCCTGGCAATGAATTTTAAAATTTATCTATCATTAAAAAAAATTAGATTCCTGGGGTAGGATGGGACAAAAGGAGGAAAGAGGGGAAGGGGAAGGGATAATCCTCCAGATATTGACATTTGGTAATAAAAATAAAGATTGTGCGGTATTTTTTCTCCTGAATAAAAATGATGATGATATAGGGCTCTAATGACGTTTGGAATCGTAATTCATTTTACCAAAAGAGTGTACAATAGGTTCGACTATACACATTGATCAAGACAACTGTAACTGCTTTTATAATTATTGTGGACCAATTGCTACGGTGACCATCCAAAATTGGTTTTGTAAATAAACCAGGGACAGCTCGATTTTCTATTCCGACTTGATGCTGAAGTCGAATGACAGATTGTAGCTTTTGCTAATGTTTTACCCGCCAATCGATACAATTCACGTAATCAAAGAGGCCCGTCGGTGCCAACTCACACTGAATGGGATAGATGCTTCAAAACAATTAGAGGAAGATACTGGGTAAATAAGATTTTCACTTGGGCATTTGACCTGTCCTCGGGGTTTTGTGCGCTCCGCATAATGTAGCAAAATTTGATCATTTTTTGCATAATTTCTGATTATTTTCCTTTATCATTCTTTGTTAAAAAAACCAGAATCGCATAATTTCACATTTCTTGGGCTCAGTTTGCATAATATAAGAATTTTTCTTGCATAAAACGACGGGACAGTTTGTCAAAATCTGTCAAAGAGGACTGTGACCAGAAATGATTGTATACGTGTATATTTAAATTAAAGTAAAGAAGACCAAAATCGTGGACATAGACAAATGCAAAGAAGGGGCTGTAATGAGAACTGAAGGGGTAAAAATAGAACGAGTAAGCAGTTTTAATTGCTCGGAGCCACGATTTAGGTAAATGGGAAAACAATCCAAGAGATTAAATGGAGAATTGAAGTAGCCATAACAACATTGAAAAAGATGACATACATTAGGAACGGACAATGCAAAGATGCAAAGACTAGAATTGTAAGAGGTACCATATTCCTTACCGTCATCTAAGGATGTGAAGCATGACCTCTAATGGACAAAATTTTAAAAAAGATGATAGTTTCCGAAATGAAATGTTGGGTGTGTGTGTATGTGTGTTTGTGTCTGTCGTCCGCTGTCTATACTTCCTCTCTTTCAATCTCTCTTTCCATATCTCGTACTTCTTTATTTTTGAGAGTTTTTCGTGGACTTTATTATTATTCCTTCAAAGAAGATCGGCATACTCAAGCAGTCCGGACAAAGCTGCGTCAGTTCCCTTTTTTTTCTCAATCTGTAGGTTTTAAAAAACCTACGTTATGCTCTCTCTACTCCCTAGCTCCCTCCCTTCCCCTCCTCTACTCCTCTCTCCCTCCCTCTACCTATCTATCTATCTATCTATCTATCTATCTATCTATCTATCTATCTATCTACCTATCTATCTATCTATCTATCTATCTATCTATCTATCTATCTATCTATCTATCTATCTATCTATCTTCCTCCTCTACTCTCTTTGTATGTCTTAGCCATGAGCACGAGAGCCCGTGTGAGGGTGTGTATGTAACAATCATTCGCGTACATGTGGCTGCTCCCCCCCCCCACATATACATCCACGCCCCTCATAAACAAATGCCACGCTCTCGCCTACTCTATGCTGAATTTTTGAACTACAGTATGTAAATCTTGTAAATCCTGTATCCGAGATTACCAAGCTATAGGGTATTCGTATGAAGAGGCTGAGTAAATCTGCTCTCTTTGCGCCCGAGAGCTGTGTTCTCACACGAATATCGTTAATAGTAGCCACTTGAACCCGAGTCAAATACATTACATGTATTCTCGCCAGCCGTCAGCACTTAAGCGGTAAACTTATAAACCTCTCCCCACGTGATGCATACCAAGATTTCGGTAACACCCGGAAACTAAACATTGGTCTCATTGTTCCACAAGAGCCCAGCTGTCGTCTGTGAACGAGATTTACACAGGGGAAGCTCACAGGGCGACCATACAGGGGTCGAAGGAACCGACCTCTCTTCCTCCCTGAAAGACAGGCACGAATCTTTAAACTCAATCGTCTCTGATCCCGAGTTTTTTTTAAATGGATGCCTGTAGCCCTTCTTGTTTTATGCCTTAGTCACAGTCTAGGGATCAAAGATACAAAATGCAATGTCTTTTCCATTGAAATGTCCAAAGGTTGCTAAGGCTTTCTCACTTTTGGTAGCCGGAAGCACATTGTTGTCGTGTGCCTTACATGCGACAGATATTTTGCGCTCTCAGGCAACGATTACACGAATTGAATAATGTAACCTAATGACACGTAAATATGCAGGGCAACAACTAAATGATGCATTAGAAGCTGTGATGAATATTGGCTCATTGCTTCTCTTTGTGACTTCAGGATCGTTTTACACGCCTGGGCGATCACAAAGAATTTCTTCAAAATTATTTCCTTTGTCCAGCTCTTCTTCTACAACCTAAATATTGAACAGTCAGTCTTTCTGTTATCATCTCCCTCTACTCCCCTATCTGTTTTCTTTCCTCTCAAAATCAGATTTTTTTATTGGTCGGAAACTCACCCAATGTAGGGGATTTCTCTGTCAGTACCTATGGTTGACAGATACATAGGCGTCATGTATCTGGGACAAGGAGGTATTTAAATAATTTTTGCATTCACTGACGTGGTGACCTTCTACCGCGCACACTTCGTTGTGTAAATGTCATCCTGGTCAGACAACCAGTAAATCCACTTCTGCAGAGGGTAACATATGAATGCTCAGTTCTTGAAGATTGCTTACATGCTTCAGTCTTGTTGAAGTGCACTCTGCGGAAAGCGACAGGTACAGAGAGCTTTAGATAAGAATCTACCACACATGAAAGGCGCACTGAAACGTTACTGGAGCATACACCAAACGTTTAATGCAACTTTTTGACCTGTTGTCCTAATACATAACAATAACATGACGTATAAGAGCGCATAGGGTAGTGAAGAGCAACTTGTCTGAGAATAACCTGGCACACAAATCTGTCTTTTGTCGTTTACCTTTTACTTGAGTCTGTTTTGACATCTGATCCTATGATTAATAACGATTTAGAATAAAACTTGGACATTTGAATACTCTGTATCTCTCAGCAAAGAGTAAACTATTTTAATTGAAAAGACTTAGAATTAGTTCTCAGATCAAGCAATCGTTCTGACCTGAAGACGGTACATAGAAAAGACCCATAAACTTGACGAGAATGAAAAAGATAAAAAAACACACTAGAATATGGCTGAATAATAAATAAACAAATAAACAAACATTATAAAAAGGTAAACAAGAGAAGGTGAGCAAGGTAGTATGGCAGCCAAATCCATAATATTTTGTAGGGCTGCCCCTTCTTAAACCAGTAATACCGCTTTCTAGTGTTTTACATTTCGGTAAAAATAAAGGAGAATGTAGAAAGGGACGATCGCATCGTTGAATCTTGAGTTGGGTTGTAACAAGCTAACAATGCAAGCATAGGTCATTTCGAAATAGGAGCATTAAAATTAAATTGGTTTCCCAGCAGGAAACTATGTTGATAGGAAATAGACATGGAAGGTGGACAAAATGGGCCCAAATAGGGTTTGAGTCTCAAACTTCGGTGAAATAAAACATGCCTGTGACCCACAACGCCAGGACGCCATGATCAGTGCTTTCTTGTTAACCTTTTCATCGCCCACGCCCACGCCCACACCCACCCCCTTTTGCCTCTTTGAGGCTAATATTTTCGTACCGTCCATCTTCATGTATTTCTAAGTGGGACATTAAATAACACCTGTCACTACCTGAGTATTCTATATCGCTCACCACAGTTACCAAATGGCCCGCTAATGGGCGATACCGTCCATGTAAACAAGCACTGTTGTAGAGGAGCATGGAATATAAGTAGGTTAGCTCATCATTCTCTCCCGAATTAACCAGCCATTTCCGCCCTTCGTGTGATTATAATAATTATTGCACTACTGCGCGCTTCTCATACTCACGATCGTAGGTTATCAACAGTACATTGTGGGTATAGAGCAAGACTGTGATCTGTGTAAAAATACTGTAGGCCTACTGAAAAATACTCTTATACAATTTGGAAAAGAGCTCAGTTTTAACAAATGGCAGTCGAAAAATATCTCTATATAGGCTACCAGAGCTTTGAAGCAGCGGAGGGAGGTCTGGCTTGGCGTACTAAGAAGGTAAAACGGCCAGGCGCTTCGGCGTCGCGCACAAGAGACCCGAGTTTGATGATGGATTTTTAGCGAATATTTTAGTTTAGTCTTTCTTCAGGGATGTTGTATTTGTATCCTTCTCAGCCAAGGTTAGCTCTGACAGAGGAGCTCGGAACCCACCTCCTAAATGATCTAAATGATATCGATCGGTGTGTAAACACACACACACACACACACACACACACACACACACACACACACACACACACACACACACACACACACACACACACACACACACATCGGCAGCCAGATGTTTAAAATGTTACAAGCCCCGAAAATAATGAAACTATGTACACTTCAAAACTTATGGCGCGCTCATTTCACCATACAGAGTATAGAGCCTTAAAACTCTTACAAAACTAAATTAAAACGCTTCGAAACGAATGCAAAAAGAAGGCAAAGGCCTTATCTACTAGTCGAGATTAACCATCTTGTGACAAGATGCTTTTGCAATGAGATAATTGGCTAGGTATATTTTGTGCTTCTTCAGCCATAATAAAATGTACTGAGCCATCACGCATGTAGTTTACTACGGCAAAACGTGGTTTACCAAGGGACAGGTCATCATAAATCATATCACATTTTCCATAAATATCATTGATAGTTTGTAGACCTTTACAGGAATGAACATAAAATAAAATATTATGGCACTAGGAGGTAAAAAAACAAGAAAAAATGCTAGTAGAGACTGTTTTACCAGTTAATTAAAGACATCGTCAACCTGCTTTCTTGACAATTTTTGTACATTCCCAAACATGAAAAAATATCCAACTGAGTACGTGTTCTTGTAATTGCTTCGAAGTATTACTGGAACTACAGCACTTGTATAATTTGTGAGCTTTCTAATACATGTACTTTAAAAATTGAGTGCCTCATATTGCTTTCTTAAAAGCTTTTCTCCAATAGGAGCACTCACGTACTGTCACATTTATTTACCACACACACACACACACACACACACACACACACACACACACACACACACACAAACACACACACACACTCACATACACACACACAAACACACACATGCACGTACACACACATATACACACACGCACATGCACACACACACACACACACTAACACATGCACACATACACACACTCACGCAAACACACACACAAACACACACACACACAAGACACACATACTCACACTCACACATGCACGCGCGATCGTTCACGTGCATGCTGTCACGTGTACACAATCAAAATATATATTAATACATAATTATTATCATTTTATACATGACGTGTTTCAAAATACATTTACAAATCAATGCTCTAAGGTGTCATAAAAGGCTTGGGCCTCAACTAGATTTACCGATTAAATTAAGAAAATGTTGACATAATATTCTACTTGAGATAGGCTGTCTTTGTAAGTGTAGTCCAGGGGCAGTAATGACCGCCTTTGGTTGCGTGGTTTAGGCATGTTCTCGCCAGTCATCACAGAAAGCGAGCTTGCACTGAATGCCCCTTGGGAGGAATAACGGAGCGCTTGTATGTCAACCACGTTTGCTCTCCGGTGTTTCTTCCTGGTCGAATGAACGAGTACTATTGTACTGATGAATATTTGCTGAACAAAGTTTGCCATAGGTACTTCGTATGGTTGAGGGCTTGACGCGTCAGTCTGAAGACATTAACATTGTCAGAAGGTACGTGCATAAGAGCGTTTCTGAAGGATCGTTCAGTGACGGTTGGAACGCCGTGGACCTCTATTTGAGATGTCCATTTGTAAGATACTTGAGTTCAATTGTGATGTTGAGCTCACAAGCTATAGCTGAGACCACTGATGGTTGAAGCGTTTTTAATTTGGTCAAGGCATCCATCACTGTTCACTCAGCAGTATTCTGCCATAGGTTTTGGCAAGGGATTGTACATAGTCTACGATGCAAGATGAAAATTCATCAGAAGTCAGTCCACCTTTCTCCTCATGCCAGACATAACATTTCACGTTCCAGTTGACACATTGTAGACAGTAAAGTTGTGCACAGTAAGCTTTGTTCTATTGTACAGAACGGAGGCCTTGAGCATGGGGTACAACAAAACACATTGAAGATCCAAGGAGACAACGCCCACTCTGTCCGATAGTTCCTTTGTTTGGGTTTCCAGGTCTGTCTTTTTGTACAACTTTTTTCTTTTGCTTTGTTGCCTCTTTGCTTTCTTTGGGAACTACCCCCCCCCCCTTGCCTAACGTGTGACAGGAAAGCTTTTAAAGAATCTAATCACATTATAGACGTTCTTGATGTTTATCACCGACTCCTGGCGAAGTTTCGATGTTGACTAAAAAGGAGAAAATTGAAAACTTTAACATCATGAAAAAATTCTGACAGATGAGATTGAACTTTGTAATGAATTAAAGACTGAGTTAACCTGTTTCTCTTTAATATGTGTTTTTTGATGACTAGATCTAGCTAGGTATCCAAGGGTCGTGTAATAGCCCATTCTTAATGCACCCTCTCTCGCACAGTATCAGGATTCTCTTCAGCATTCTTAGTAAATTGTTCCCCCTTGTCATCAGTAGGCCCAAATGTGTGCATATTGCGGCACATCTAAGAGGAACATGATAAATTATTCCAAAATGCAGACTGTCTGGGTAAACACCCGCAATCGCACTTCGTGGTTATGCAGGTGGTTATACAATGTTAAAAATTATCCTGCTCAAGACTGCATTGCTACATACCGTTGAACATCTGTGATTTGACAGCCTTTTTCCAGCAAATAGAATTTGGATGTTGATAAACTACTTGTCGTGCACAAACAACAGATACCAACACCATAAAATAAAAGTAATAATAGTAATAACACTACTTCTACTACTATTACTACTACTACTACTACTACTACTACTACTACTACTACTACTAC
>NW_004797498.1:462857-465274 GCF_000002075.1 Aplysia californica
TAGCCGCCATTAGCTTTGTTTACCGCGCCTCGTTTCACAATCAGCTGGTGACCTGGATACGCGAAAAGAGGCCTCGTTTCCAGTCTCTATTTTTAGTGTCTCTGGTAGTACCTTTTTAAAAATAAAAGTAGGAATAATATAACGAACGAAAGAACGTTCTAACAATGCAATAAGAAGTAGGCTACCCTTAAAAAAAAAAAAAAGTAGGAATAGCATTACGAACGAAAGAAAGTTACAAGAATGCAATAAGAAGTGCGTTTTAAAAAATGTTGGAAGAACCTAACCAAACAAAGAAATAAGGATCTGAAAAAGAAACAAAAGAAGTAAGACTGAGGGCTTTAACGAAAGAAAGACAGCCCGGAGATGTACCAATGATGATAGGAGAAAATAGACGTCGTCAACTCACGATGTCCCCCCGAACTACCACCGGCATTGGGGACACTATTTCTCTCCGATGTGATTAACCCAATTTCTCTCTCTCTCTCTCTCTCCCTCCCCCCTCTCTCTGTTCCTGCGTTTGTGTGTGTATGTGTGTGTGTATAACACATACAATTCTGCTTCGACTCTACATGCAACATCTTGTTAGACAGATGGAGATACTAGATGAAAACAATCCCTACAAAGGAATCAAACTCACGTCCTATGCGATCGACAGCGCAGCGCTGAATTGCTGCCCCATAGACACCGCAGATGATATAAGTTAGAAGTGCTAGCGAAAACACCGAAGAAGGACCAGCCCCAGGATCCCATCAACCACGAACTTTGGGGTATTCACATACTGACCGAATGCATCTAGGTTAGAAAAGTGAAAATGGGACTTTCGTTGTCAAGGGGTTATGGTGTACATCTCTCAATCAGTAGGTCTCGGGTTCGAATCCGGAAAGTGACGAATTTTTGTTTCCCTTTCACCTCCTTTCCTGCTCTCTAACCATGTTCTGGCGTCTGCTTCCGTCTAAACTTTCTTCCACCAACCCTCACCTCCTTTGCCCCCTCCCCTCGGCGCCTGACTCTTTCTGCAGCATTTCTACTGCTACTCCTTGGTTCCTTCTTACTGCTGTCTATCGGAGACATTCCTGACCTTATTGTAGGTAAGATCAAAAATCTTTTGGATCAGGGCGAAAAATCTCGGAGTTGCGTACGTTAAAGATCCTTTGGTGGTCCAAACTCGACAAGAGTAGGCTTCGGCTGCCACCCGGGCTAAATTCAAACTTAATTCCTACCAAACTAAATATATTCAAAGTGTCCCGGGAGCTTCTTTTTATATTACGCAGTCGCAAGCACCGTAAAACACTTACCCCCCCCCCCAAAAAAAAAAAGTAAAGTACTTCGAACAAGTGAGGAAAGGGGGGAAGACGAAAGGGGGAAGGGGGGGGGGGGCGCAATGCATCACCAGCACCTGACATGTATTCCAAATTTACCCCAGGAAAACGGTTTCCAAGGAGGAAGGCTGAAACCTGACAAGAAAGACAAATTGTCAGTAAAAGGCCCATAAAAAAGTTAACCCCACCTACTTTTGGGTTGATCGATGGAGCAGATTTCTGAAGCCAATTCTATGTGGAATTTGGGCACGTCAAACCTGGTTCAAGTCATAACAATACAATGGGATTATTTTGTAACTAGGTTCCTCAGCCTTGAACCTGGTCTTTGTTTCTGACCCTCCGTGGCCTCATTTGTCTGTTTTGTTCTTCTTGACTTCCTACTTCAGGTTTTACAAAAAGAATTTGAAGAATACTAATTTGTATGCTTAAAAATAATTAAAAATCCAGGCGTTCATCAACGCTTCGCTACCTTAGAATTACAATGTTCTATCTGCTCAGTACTTTGGAAACATTTGTGTTAAAAATTGTTTGAGTTTCACAACACGTCAAGCTTTTTCCAATGCAATGCTCTGAATATCTTGAAAACGATTCCGAATGATCTTACGATTTTGACAGAGCAGATATAAAATTTGGTTTCTGACCCCAACCTTAGTAACTCAAAACGGTCAAACATGTCAGATAAAACGTTGTAATTCTGAGGTGGCGACTTGTCTTGAAAGGATTGTTCTAATACGCTGATCAAACACTACCAGCAATCAAGAACTCTAGCAGATAACACACCAGTGAACTCCGAAAGAAATGACGCTAAAAAAAAGACGGTAGAGCCGGATCTGTCACACACTCTGAAAGTACCACAAGGCAATCCCTATAATGGAATCTGCAAAGGAATAGGAAGAAAGGCCGCCCAAAGAAGCAAGCCAAGAGGTAACAGATGGTACAAGGGGGTCGGAGCATACGTGGATACAGCTGGAGAAATAGGCCCAGGATTAGGATAAGTGGAGAGCTGTTGTTGGTGGCCGATGTCACAGTCGGAACACGCCTAGGTAAGTAAGTAAGTAAGTAAGTAAGTAAGTAAGTAAGTAAGTAAGTAAGTAAGTA
>NW_004797498.1:467397-470088 GCF_000002075.1 Aplysia californica
TTCGATACCTTAGAGTAACATGGTATTTTGCTGTAAGTGACATCACAAAATGTTGTTACATTCAATGGTCGTTCAATATTTTGATTTTGTTTAAATTATTTACAGAAATGTTAAAAGAGCTGATTTGCATGTACATCAAATTTCCTGGCTGGAACTATTTAAGTGGCACATATAGCCTATTTTAGGGACATTGTAAACTTACATATTATGAAATGTATCTCGTGCTGTGACTGGTTCTATGTTACTTGGGCACAGAGGTTGGGCTGGGGGTGGGGATGGGGTGGAAGGGTCAGTTGTAAATGCGTTACTGCTCGTTGATACAATTTAGACCATTTTAGAAGCGAGCTGATTCAACTTCCCACCCCGGACTCTGTGGGATACACACTACTTTAAAGAGGGAGAAATTAAATGAAATATCTTCCTCGCAGAGGGATCTAATTCACATTTTTTTCAGACAAAAACGAAGGGCCTAACAATCACAAAGCTGGCACTGATTTGAAAAATAAAGCTGAAAAACAGAAGTAACAGATATACAGGGGCATAGTAAGACTTTACCTTCAAGCCTAAGGTTATAAGAGCACTTATAAAAATATAAGCACTGCTAGGGTCTCCTGCACTTGGCTAATGTTAATTAATTATCAGGACCGTCATTGGTCCACCCAAAACACCTATACAAAACTCAATTTTATCATTTATATCAAGATGCACAATCTGTAATAATATAGTTAGCAAAACGAAAGTTAGTCAAGGCCTAAAGGATGACCCCAGATGATCATTCCGAAAGTAAATTAATTAGAATATCAACAAAAAGCGGTACATTAAGTGCCGCGTAAAAAGTGTAGACGCTACTTTGTACAGACACACATGTCAGTGGAGACAAAAACATCCTCAATTGTTCTTTAAAATATATGGAAGATACACCATATCTTGTCACTATCCTTACACTTACTGTGTGTTTATCATACCATACGCTTTTTGCGCGCAAAAAGTACAATGCGAAAACAAGCACGTTTTTCCCCACGTTAATGAATTTAAAAAATCTTCTGTCTGCAACTATCAGATTAATAAAAGGGTCAAGCGCGAATGTTCGCAAGAAAAAGTGTAGAAATTATATGTCTTATAAGTGACACTAAGGCGAGATGACGATCGCTGTACGCGGAAGCACTCTATTCGCACATGCCAGATTGGGCACGAGGTGTCTACGAATTCACCTGGAGTAATTTTTCATTAGTACCTGCACACACACAGTGGTGACCAACGGTCAAGACATTTATGAGCCTTGATACCAAACAAAGTCAAGCATGGCCAAATACTGACAGTTTAAAGACAGACGACCACCTTGGTTTATCACTGATCTAGAAACTTGGCCACTGGCTAAATTGGTTTTCTGAAATTGACAACAATAACATAAACATAACAGCGTTTGTTTCAATAACCGTGCATGTAATTGGCAGCACTGAGAAAGAATATAGATACATTATAGATAAATGAGCATCTAGTTTTACCTCTGATCCAAACATTATACTCCCCAGCTCGAACGGTTCTGAAATCTAAAGTTCGCCACTTTAAAACGTAGTAATAAAGAAGGCTTTATATTTTTTGCAGTACAGGTATTAAAATGAACCAGTCGTAATCTATAAGCCTACTTAATAGAGTATATAAACGAGATACCCCACAAGTACATTTGTTTTTATTCTTCTTCCAACAGCACATGTGATCAGTAGCAGTGACTGTCTTATTGTGTTTGTTTTCTTCGTCAGATTACGAGTATATAGTGTGTATTTGAAAGGACTTTTGTTGGTTGAATGGGTCAATATGCATGAAACATTGATAGAGATATATCTAAACCTTATTTTATTGTGAGCGGGAGCGGGCGCTGTAAAAGTTTATTATTATTATTGTTGTTGTTATTATTAATATTATTAATATCATTGTGTCATATTATTATTATTTCTATTCATCATCATCATCATCATCATCACTTTCTGTTCAGGCAATAAGGAAATGAATGGGGGATCAGATTAATGAGAGTTATCGATGATGAGATGCAGTCTGGGGAACTCACCACAGCTTGCGGTGATGCCAACATTTTCAAAATTGTGAAAATATAATTACTGAAGCTTGGTTGTCAACTTCAACGCTGTTTTCAGGATTGTGACTGACAAGCTGAAAAAAAGAATAGAGATATTTTCCAAATTGGTGCCCCATTTGCTTACTCGGGATAAAGAAGACACTCGATTTAGATTATTAATAGAATTGCCACATAGATTCCAGAAATAGCAAACAAGATTGTTAGTATTTATATGATGGTCACAGTCATAGAGAATGCAAAATCGAGTTGATAACGGCAGTGATTTTGTTGAATATAGTATAAGATAAAGGTATATTGTGTCTGATTTTAAATATTACATTTAAGAAAAACAATTTTCATTTCTTGAATGGGATGCATCTACTTATAAAATAGTTCTCGTGCATTTTCGCACACATTCAACAAAGCAAAAGTATACAAATGGCAATGCTGTATGAAGTTTTGTTGTTGTTTAAAGTCTTGACCAAACACGGACTCGTACAACAATTTGAAAGTTGCTGAATTGCGACTTCTCCACGTCCTCCTAAGAGAAGACTGTTGCCAACCCCGAGTACTGAGGGGGGTCAGAGAGAGAGAGAGAGAGAGAGAGAGAGAGAGAGAGA
>NW_004797498.1:470329-472900 GCF_000002075.1 Aplysia californica
GGGGGGTGGGGGCAAGAGGCGGGGCCGAGCTGAGAGCTGCAAATAGCGAAGGAATGGCGTAGAGACAGTGGGAGGGACCCGTATGGTTATGTAGCAATGAGATAGTTTGAGTGACGTTGTGACAATTCTTTATTTGACGTCAAACGGTCGGGGCTACATCTGAGTGCTGGGCCTGTCAGTATAAAATAAAACTTCGGCCCGGAAAACTTGCACCTGCGTTGACTCTTTGGCCCGCAGGGTTCTCCAGGTTATGCAGGTACGAGCGCATATTTTTATTTAGCTTAAGGCACGGTCAGCTTTGCAGGACAGACCTATGAAGTAATTTAAGTGTGAACAATCAAATCAGCACACACGAAACAACATTACTCTGTATGGCACCACAGAGACATAAATTCGGCCCCACAGAGCCTGGAAACCGTAGATGTATAATACAACATTGTATAATTACCACGGATATTTCTGTACGCTTCAAAGGAAGATATCTTTGTTGTCTGTCTGACTCAGTCTGTGGCTATACTGGGTGGAACAAGAGCGTGCTGCGATAGGACTGGTTTTCTATTGATGAACCATTTGCTAATCTTGCTTTTTCAAAATCTTTTCCAGGGCGTATATTTTCATTTCTGTCACGACACAGTGGAAGCAGGCGCTCCTCAATTTTGGGACATGTGAAATTATTGATAGTAACTCTAAGCCTGTTCATTTGCCTCGTGTTTGTTGAAAGCAATACCCGTCAATCTTGAACAGAATTCGAGCTATTTGCAATTGAAGGAAATTGAGGTCGCCTGGTAGCGGAGAGTAAAACTAGCGAGGAAATGGCCAGCAAACTGTAGTGACTTCCAAAGCATGAGTGCCCTTGGGAACTGCAAATTAACAATTTTTAAAATGCATTTAATCAACATTTTTCATCAAAATCCTCATCAAAATATGTTTTTAAAAAAATATGGACATAAAAGGTCCTAACGCCAATTTTTTAATTTCATTCTTTGACGAGCGCCTGATTTCGCCACGATGCCATACATTTATTAGTCAAAGTTCGTGGCGCAACCTATCCTCAAATATCTCTTTGACTGATGAAGCAATGTTACCCATACTTTGCACTGCAGTTTGTATCAGTTTGTCTTTACTTGATCATATATCCCCCCACAAAAATTGAGTCTAGTTAAAAAAAAACAACAACAACCCCTTCTTCTTAAATGTAATTAAAATGTTATAAATCTCCGTCACGAGGAAAACGGGATTGTTCACAACACTGTCCACTTCTCACAACTCCCTTACATTTTGCAACGCATATGGCCTACGTCATAGCTCACGAATGACACTTTTGGTGGCAAAGTTTGTTACAAGAAATAAGTTTTATAGTCAAGACTTTCAAAAGCGATATTGCCCCAATTGTAAACTTGTTAAAATCGGTAGAAACTACCCATTTGGATTTGAAAAATTAGTATTTATTAAAGAATTTTCTTGAATACAGCTAACAGGAGTTTAAAAAATATTGACAAACTAAAAAGCTGGAGAATGTATTATGTTCGATAGTTTAGGATATATTTGACAATAAATTGCGCCTCGAATTTTGACTGCACTACAGTTAATTTTCCTTATGTTTTACGCGCCGTAATTTTTGTCATTTAGGTATCGGACTGTTTCGGTCAGGGCAAATGAATTTGGCTTATGTTCGATCCCAGCGGAAAATGGAGACACATTCAAACCTTCCTTAACCGCTACCTGTCCCAGAAAATCACTTGTACAAACGATCACTTCCCACTGCTCCTCTTGCGTTTTTCTATATATAATGATGGTATTCTCCAAGAGCACCACCTGTTAATGATAACAAAAGGTGGTCGTCTTGGATATGTTCATCTGTTATTAATCTACCCTTTCTGGTAACTTGCTTTACTATGACTGGGTGCATCACCAAAGGAAACGAACTTTTGCTTTTCGCATATATTTTCAAATAACCCAAGAGCAGAGTTACCTCAGTTCGTGTTCGGGTGGGCTCCGATGCCATTGACCAAAGTTGAATCTCTTATACCGAGTGCACCAACCGATCGCCCGATTCTTTTTTAGTTTTAGTAAGCGTTTTACAACACTTGCTACTCAATAAGGTCATATAAGTGCCAAAGAATAGATTAAGTGTTCCAAGAGAGTAACAAACACAAAAAAGAAGGAGGAGAGAAGAACGATAGCTGTTTGATAGGAAAGAAGGAGCAAACCACACCAGAGCACCCGCCAACCACCCACGTCGTCCGATTCGCGGCCTGAAAACAAACGCGTTTGTTTTTGAGGCTGCGAGTCGGGCGATCGGTTAGTCCTACGATGGTCGCTTTAAACCCTCCATCTAGCCCTGCACGAAACTGAACCGAACAGACCGAACCGATCGAGCCAAAGGGCATCCCCTATTATGGGGCATTCTTGTGCTTCGGTTGTTGGGATAGTGTGATTCTCCACCAATTATTAGCTCGTTTCTGTCACAGAAGTACTTCTTCTTCTTCTTCTTCTTCTTCTTCTTCTTCTTCTTCTTCTTCTTCTTCTTCTTCTTCTTCTTCTTCTTCTTCTTCTTCTTCTTCTTCTCTC
>NW_004797498.1:476403-537147 GCF_000002075.1 Aplysia californica
TACGTGAGTGCTTAGTGTTGGTTTCTGTGTCACCCTTACCTCCCACGGGGGTCGGCAGCCGGCCGCATGCGGTCAGAATGTGACGACCTCTTTGGGTGGCTAAAACAGCACCTGGACATGGATTGCTGATGCCTCTATAAATAAATAATTTATGATGGACCTCTTTGGGTTTGGTCCATAGCACATCTGGTCCGGGCCGGGTATTGTCTTGCATCAGCGGTCTGCGATACAGGTCTCCGTGCAGTCACTCGAATAATGCGTGTCGTAAGTCGTCGGGACTCACACAACATCTCGGGCAGGTGTCGTCTGGGGCAGAGCCTATCCTATTGAGTCCAGTTGAGCCTTTGGTAAAAAAAACCTGGTCGTACTGCCATATCCGCCTAGATCTAGGTGTTGTTTTTTGCCGTTGGGTCTGGATTGAGGATAGGCATTGGTAATCCGAAGTACCCAGCACCACGCAGAGATCGCTTATTTATCTTGTCTGGGGGGTTACGTAGTCTCCAAGACCTGGTATCTTATCCCACGTTGGGATACTTGGAAATTCTGGTCACAGTTTGTATTGGAACCTCAGATTTCCGTGTGGAAAATCAGGAAAATTGCCTCGTTCACCACGGGTGCTGAATCTCTATAACACAAGTATTATGTGTGGTTAACTACAAAGAAGACCTCGGCATTTCTTTTGACCATTTCCAAACAGAACCTATGCTTCTTGAAAGGCACTTCAAATACAACATAACAAGTTTATAGTACTATGCAGAAAATTAAGAATAATGTTTGCTGTACTGTGTTCAAAGCAGGTCATGTCACTTTCTGGGTTTAACGTAAAATGAGTAATATTATACCATGAATAGTGTTTGCATTTGGCAATTTTTTTTTCTCAGCAGAACAAACATTTTGAAAGCGTGTATTTTTTCTCAAGGTTTCAAATACAAGTAGTACAGCAATACATGCTTTTAAAAACCAACATAAACTGTGGTTGTCGTTGAAAATAGAAAGTAGGGTGATTCGGCTCTACCAATCACATCCAACATGAGTTGTCCATGATAGATTAGAGTAGAAAAAACACCGGTAAAACATAACATGCATCCATCGTTCTCACAAGGGGGTCAAACAGCAAGTCCGCTGTGTGCAAAAATGAACGCATTCCAGCGTCATTGTTGTGACGGTTAGCTTTTCGCTTTTGTACACAAACACGCACACACATACACAAACACTTACACACACACAATACACACACACACACACACACACACACACACACACATGCGCGCACACACACACGCGCGCACACACACGCACACACACACCAATACACCGCGCGCCCTCATAATTTTAGAAAAAACGTTCCTTCCATTCCCATGTGGGTAAGTCTATTTTCTTTGTACCTCTATGCATCTGTCTTATTAGGTCGATATGAACTTTAAAAGATACTAACGCCCCCCCCCCAAAAAAAAAACCCCCAACAAAAAACCAAAAAAAACACGCACACTTTAACGCAAACACACGCACTCACTTCTTGTTTCAGGAGCTATGAACGGCGACTACCGGGCTTTGTTCACCGCTAAATCTCCAATCGTGGGCAACTACACAGTGACTGGCATCTCCAACAGCATAATTTCTGCCCGTGTGTCCTTCACCTTCGACCTTCGAGGTCCTTCCATGACCCTAGATACAGCTTGCTCCTCTGCCCTGGTTGCCATTCACGTGGGTGCCCAAGCCCTTAGAACAGGTAAACACAACCATAACAATAATATAATATCATCTCTCTGCGTTGTGACTATCTTTGAAGTGTATTGCCAAGTCGTAAGATACACAATAGTACATTGATATTTACTCAACTGAAACGATATTATTTCGATTGAAGTGATTTCTTGAAGAAAAATTATCTAGGCTACCCCTTACTCTTATGTATTGCTCAGAGCGTCGTTATCTCACCTCACACCCCATCCTCACCCCTACAAAAAATAGGTAAATAAATGACATTAATAGAAAAATAAATTATTGAGAAAAACAAACAACTAGCAACCAATGATAAACCAGCCTTGACTTGGTGTCCCCAAGGTTAACGTCTATGGTCGGGCTGACTGCCGTCAAGAACACCACGAAGAAGCTTAAAGTAGATCCAAAACAATATTTAAAAATAACAATGTAGGTTAATGATCTGACCCACAGAGGCACAAAATGTACTGACAACTGGGTCATAATCACCAACTCCCACCCCTCCCCATCCCATCTCTCCTGGTTTGTCCTATTTTACCTTCCGGTCCCGACAAAACGTGACAAGGTTATGGCTTCCCATGACGCACACGAGTCCCCGTCTTCGTTTATCACTGTCAGCAGCACCACTGTCCGCACTTACCTGTGTCTGACACGCAATATTGCACTGCATTGTTCTACCTAGGTGACTGTGACCTTGCCCTGTGCGGTGGAACTAATTTCCTCATGTCTCCCGACGTGTTCGTTCATCTGAGCAAAGCCCACATGGTGTCACCCACCGGCCAGTGTTTCGCCTTCTCCGACAGCGCGGACGGATACACGAGAGGGGAGGGCTGCGGAATGGTCATCCTGAAAAGGCTCAAAGACGTAAGTCGCCCAATTAGTGCCAAAAGGAAAAGTAGGGCCCATTGATTCAGCACTAACAATATCACTAGTGTTTTCCTTTCGAATCCGTCTTCCCAGACTCCCACGTTAAACCCCGTAACACGCCATGCCAATCTATCTCTGTCTTCTTTACTCGTCCAACGGCACTCGTAGAAACGCTCGCTGTCTGCTTACTTTTACTGTTTCATCCTCTGTTGCCGTTAAGCGTTGAGGTCGCTGTCTGCATCTTTATGAATGGGAACCTCTCTTCTGTTATGGCGACTTATCGTAGAAGAAGAGTCAACAATGTTTGGATTGTTCTGACTAGTCGTTTACTTTTGGGTAATAGGTAGAATGGTACTTTATCCAAGATTTTCACCTATGGCTTTTGTTCTGAATCCCTAATTTACTTTCGATACTGAAAAGTGCCTTTCTCCGTTTTGGTAGTTTTGTTGCTTTACAGCCTCTCTTCCTATTCTGCTTTCTTCCCTGGGTATTAGATTGCTGTTATCGTGTCACTGCACCCCCTCCTTCACTAAGAATAATGTTATCTCAATTATGACAGATTAGCGACCCCGAGAGATTTCATATGTTTTACGATGTCTTATTTATTTCGCCCTGTCTTCTTGAAGGCCAAGTCCTACTTTCCCATGGGGCACTGAAATAGTTTCTAAAATGCCACAAATTTTGAGGCTGATAATGTTTTAATTATTTTCCCGACTCGTGAGTCTTTGATTAGAATAAAAGAATTCATCATTAAAAATCAACACGTTAACCTGTTATGCTTTACATTGCCAGGCGCTCCGCGACGGTGACCACATCTGGGCTACAATAGAGACAGGCTCCAACCAAGACGGTCACTCGGTGACACCAATCTCCGCCCCATCCGGCGATCAACAGCTCCGCCTTCTGGAGACTGTGTATCAGGACGCAGCCATGGATTTGGAAGGCATAGATTATATCGAGGCTCACGGTAAGAACTTATCACACATTACGGATACCCCTTCAATATGTCTGTGACTTAACGGTTGGGCTCTTTGCTTTATCTGGCTAAGATTCAAGTTCAATTTCGCGATATTCTAAACAGTATCTCCGTTTTTCTGTTGTGAGGTATCCCCCATAAAGACAGAAATACACGATTTGATAGCTGTTAATCTTGCTATTCGAATGCAAGACATTGATTTAGCTCTCAAGGCAGAGAAAGAAGCTATGACCACAGACTTTGGAAAGCATTCAGGTGTATGGCTTGAGGTAAAGAGCTTGGATGTAAATTGCTTTTTAGTTAATTTAAAAAAAAAGTGATACAACATGACGCGTTACTTGTACCTCCCGTTCCAGGGATCATGTGAAAATCTTTACATTGCGAGACCGACGCCATGAATATGAGGTCAGAATTCCCTTAGAAACGTCTTGAGCAATCAGGAAATATATGGGCGACAGATGTAATCCTTGAGAGATGTATTCTTTTAGCATTCCGGTTTACAGTTACATGAAGCGCACAGTTTATGTTCATTACTTTCGCGGCTTTCTTTTTGTTCGCTTTTCGTCAACTGACCGATATTTTAAAAAAATGTCCTAAATTATTAAAATGTGGTTGCCTCTACTACGTGTGGATGCTTTCCTTCACTACGACAAAAATACATCATCATCATCATCATCATCATCATCATCATCATCATCATCATCATCATCATCATCATCATCATCATCATCATCATCATCATCATTATTACCCACATACCCGATATTGCTATTAACATAAATTATGTCATCATCATCATTATAGTTAGCCTATTTTTAAAGACAAATGAAACACAACTGCCCCCGCTTAACCCCCCCCCCAACACACACACATAAAACATGAAACAAATAACAAATCCCCCCAAAACAGAAAAAAACCCGAAGAAAAGTTTCAATAAAGCGTCATCGTGGTATGCTAATACTTAAAGCCTCGGGGTTTAGCAGCACGACATTTATAGACAGTATGACTCCTAAAAGAAATTTCAAAATCACAATAAAAAAATAATCAAGTCTCGAGTCAGGGAAAGTCTCATGATGCCAGAATGTCTTTGTTTCGATAAACCGGTAACCACCGTGATTCTAAATTTACAAAAGACTTGCATCTTTGGGGGGGCTAAAAGTTATAGAATTTGAGTTGTAGGCATTTTTAGCTTCTTCAGCCTCTCCTACAACTATTGCATCGCACGGGCATGTTTATCACCACCATTTCGTCATAAAGTCAAAATTCTTTATCGGACGTTTTCTGAAAACGCAATTTCCCTCTATAATTTTTTTAAGAACTCCACCATTTTTCAAATGTCATGACATTTTCACAGAATGAAGAGAAGATGTAATACTAAAAAATTGTTTATTTAATTTTTTATATATCGAATAGATTTTTGTTGGTGGTGTCCGGAGTGTGGATTTTTACGGATTTTTCGCAAACTTGAATACTACTTCAGGAAAAAATTTATTTAAAATGTTCTAATTCGTTTACGAAAAAAACAACGGACACATTTTTAGATCTAATGTTTGCTGACCTGCATGCAAAAAAAACAACAACAACAACAAACAAAAACAACAATAAATTTCCATGAAAAATAAGTGCGGTATGTATTATGTAAGACATGTCAACAAAATCCAATATGGCCGCCGTATCCAAGGAAACGAAACTTTTTTTCTCAAATTTGATTGCAGATTTAAGACTCCTTACTATGCTTGTTATATGTGCGAAATTTGGCGAAATTTGGTCCACTAATAAGCGAGATAGCCTTCAGGTGTAGCCCCCCCTCAAAGAAGCTTATGAAGGGTATTTTTCTAAGTTTCGGTTAGCAGCGATAACAGTCTCATTTAATATAAAAAGAACCGTTCTATTGCTAAAATTATAATAGACAAATTGGTCTTGTAAATCCAGTACATGCTACCTTATCAAAGTTTATACTAGTTTAGTTCGTCGATATCGACTGTAACGAACATTCACCGGCGCCTGTACAGTAGCGGAAGACTCGAGTTTGACTCCAGTATGGGGAGATATTTTAAAAGAACGGAGTATCTCGGTCTTTCTGTTGGAAAGTCGTATCCGTCTGAAACCGGGTTGGCCTTGACGAGCAGGGTCCAAGCCTGCCTTGAAGATTATACAAATTTTGTTAATGGGAGCATAAAGCACCTTTAAAAAAGAGAAACACGTCAAGAGGAAAGCGAAAGTGTGGTTGAAGGGCGTTATTGGAAGGTCAAATTACTCTTTTTCCTTCTTTTGTCTCTGTCTATCTAACTAACTTTTACTGTGCACGAAATGACCTTTATTGTGCTGATTTTCTTTTCTTTTGTCATTTAAACCCAAAACACGAAAAAGGCCACTTAGTGTATGAAAAAAGCAAAATAGACACTAAAAAATGACATAAAATTATAAGAAAAAAAAAGAAATACTATGACCTACCACTGGTGCCCTCCAGCTATTTACGTGCAGCAATCGACTTATGTTTGCAGGTCACAAATTATTATATTCAGTGTAAGGTGATAAACTGCGTATATAATCCATTAAAGGACACAAAAACAAAGATTTACCGTACAACCTACTCGTAGAATTTAGAGCTTTGCACTATAATTGTTTACTTAAAAGAAATACCACAAACTCACCTTTTCACTTG
This sequence comes from Aplysia californica, assembly GCF_000002075.1. Taxonomy (NCBI): domain Eukaryota; kingdom Metazoa; phylum Mollusca; class Gastropoda; order Aplysiida; family Aplysiidae; genus Aplysia; species Aplysia californica. Next base: position 482,631 of record NW_004797498.1, read on the forward strand.
TATTTTTCTTTCAAGGAAAGTGAGTGAGTGAGTGAGGGACTGTGCGTGCGTGTGTGTGTGTGTGTGTGTGTGTGTGTGTGTGTGTGTGTGTGTGTGTGTGTGTGTGTGTGTGTGAAAGAGAGAGAGATAGAGTGTATGTGTGTTTGTCGGTGTGTGTGTGTGTGTGTGTGTGTTAGAGCGAGAGAGAGAAAGAGAGAGAGAGAGAGAGAGAGAGAGAGAGAGAGAGAGAGAGAGAGAGAGAGAGAGAGAGAGAGAGTGTGTGTGTGTCTGTGTGTGAGTGTAAATGTGAGTGTGAGTGTGTGAGTGTGTGTGTGTGGGGGGGGGGGGGTATATTTTGTTCTTTCTTGGCAAAGGGAGGGGGAGGCGATGTCCTTGAAGTCATGGGTTCTCCCTAGCCTTTGCAGCATGGCAATTACAATGTACTTTGCGCTGAAGCGTTACCTCATCCTATAAAAATAATTTTAACAGATTAAAAAAAAAAGAACTAAAGTAGAATGGAAAAAACAGAAAAAACCACCAACAACAAAGCAAACAAAAGCAAACATATAAAATTTTGCAAGGAAATATTTGCTGTACCATTTTCCAGGGACAGACCCTGTCATGCGGTTAATGGATGACAATGGACACCCACTCTTGTCTAGTGAATTAAGAAAGCAATAAATCGTTGGTGTCTTGTGCGGCGTTTAGAACAATTAATTGTTTCTTTTTTTTAAAAATGTATATTTAGATGGATTTTTCTTTCTCTAAATAAAAGCAACATGAGCATAGGATGCATGCTGATGCATAGTTACACGTGCAGACAGATGACAGAACGTAAAAAAATGACAGGTACTGAACCACCCACAGGAAATTAGACGGAGTTGACAAATACTAACACGGTAAAGAATAAATCTGTGTTCAAGTTGCTCGTGTTAAAGATCCCTTGGTGGTCCAAAATCGATACGAGTAGGCTTCAACCGCCACCGGGACAAAATTCATAATTTCCTACCAACTAAAAATATTTAATGTGTCCCACGCGCTCATATGACCTTATGCCGATGTGAGAGCCGCAAAACGCTTTTAAAAACCCAAACCAAACAAACAGGGGGAGCGGAGACAGATTTAAAAAAAAAGGGGGGAGGTAGAAACAAAGAGGAAAGGCGTTGTTGATTTTATTACACGTACTTTTTAACCCGCTTCACTCATATTTCTTTTTTATGTTCAAAGGTACTGGGACATCGGCTGGTGATCCTGTAGAAGCGAAAGCGCTGGGCACATTCTTCCGCTCTAAGGGAACTACGAGGCAGCGCTATATCGGCTCCGTGAAAACAAACGTTGGCCATCTGGAATCGGCAGCTGGGACGGCAGGCCTCATCAAGGTTCTGCTAATGATGAAACACTCCAAAATAGCACCGTCACTCTTCTTCGACAGACCCAATCCCAAGATTGACTTCCCGGACCTAAATCTTCAAGTCCCAACAAAGGCTATGGACTGGCCCCGTCGTAACAAGATTGCGTGCGTAAACTCTTTTGGGTTTGGGGGGACAAATTGTCACGCCGTGGTCAAAGCGTTTGTCGAGCACGATCTAATGAGACGATCGAGCCAAAGCGAGGTTCTAAGCATTCCATGTATTGTCTGTTTCTCAGCTAAACATGAGAAGTCGTTGAAAGGAAGTATAGAAGACTTCGTGCAGCACCCAGAGGTAAGCTCTCTCGATGTTCACGATGTTTCCTATACCTCCACAGTGCGGCGAGATCATTACAATATCAGGTTTGCATGTGTGATTGAAGACATGTCTGAACTGTTGTCAAAGCTCAATGATCACATTCAGAAGGGGGAGAAAGGGATTGTTGCAAACAGAAGAGCGAAAGCGGTATTTGTTTTTTGTGGGATGGGCACAACCTGGAAGGGTATGTGTAAAGAGATGCTGGATGAGAGCTCTGCCTTCAGGGATGCAATAGTTCAGATTGATGAATATCTGTGTGAGTACGTTTCATGGTCTCTGATTACACGATTTGAGCAGGAAAGCTATTTCGACGACCCGGAATTTTCCCCCATTGCAATCTTTGCATGTCAGGTAGGTCTTGGCCGGGTGTGGGCATCTTTGGGAGTGACCCCAGCGTGTGTGGTAGGTCAGTCAGTGGGGGAAGTGGCAGCGGCCTTTTTTGCCGGAATTCTCTCTCTACGAGACGCTGTCAAAATTGTGTACTTCCGCACTACATTGATGGCCAAGGTTATTGGCGGCAAGATGGTCATCGTCAGAAACATGCTGGTGTCAAAGGTCAAGGAAGTTGTCAAAAACTTTCAAGGGCTAGCCAACGTTTCGCTGGAGTACAGCCCTGTTGCATGCGCTGTAAGTGGAAACAACAACATTATCACACAAGTCAAGCAAGAGCTTCAGTCCAAAGCCAGGTCTATCGGCGCCCAGATACAGTTGATCGATCTCCAGGTGCCAGTGGCCTATCACAGCCACCATGTGGATGGTTGTAAGGAGGACCTGAAACAAGCTCTATCGGACATCACTCCAAACCCACCTGATGTTGATATGATCTCTTCAGTGTTGGCCGAACCGGTCATGGGTCCACTGGACGCTGATTACTGGGTTAGCAACATGAGAGAACCTGTGCGTTTCTACGAAGCTGTACAGAAAACTGTGACCAAAGGTTCCAAAAACGTGTACATTGAGATTGGTCCGAAACCTGTTCTCAGGGCACATTCGGGCGACATCTTCCCACAGGACATCGTGGTGCCTATTGTCTCTATGTACAAACAGCCAGAGTGGAAGATTTTCTTGCAAGCTGTGGTGAGTCTCTATGAACAAGGCTTCAACATAAAGTGGAAGAATCTTCCCACAAAAGGCACAGTTGTGACGTGTATTCCACGCTACAGCTTCAACCCTCGGAGGGTTCTCCAGTTATGCGAGTCAGCGCACATGATTCTGTCTGGTGTGCACTACATGAGAAAAGAGCACCCTTTTGTATACAAAGTGGACACAACCAATGAGTTCAAGACAATCATAACTGCCCTGACATTTCCCTCCGTGTATGACCACATCGTCTCTGGTATGCTTATCATTCCTGGGGCTTTGTACGCAGAGATTGGCTTTGCGGTCGCGATGCACAATGACAGCATGGATGCACCTCTCTACTCAGTGTCGGTGCGGTTTGAACAGCCTTGTTCCTTTTCCAGAGATGGTGCTGTTGAACTGGACATTGAAGTGAAGCCTTCACCCGCCAAAGGAGTCGGCGTAGAGAAATACCAGAGCTACAAGCTGGCAGCTGTACAGGGGAATAAGACTTTTGCCAACATCCACTTGCAGGCCCACAACATGCCGAAGCACTCACCTGCTATCAACATCCGACACATAGAAGCACGCTGTACACAGATGGTGAAGCGAGAAGAAATCTATGATTCCCTCAAAAGTTTTGGCTTCACTTACGGTCCTGGCTACTCTCTGCTCATGTACGCCCTGAAAAGTTCACAAGAATGTCTGGCCAAGATTTTTGTCCCCAGGGCCATGTTCATGGAAATCGGTGGAACAACAATCCACCCATCTATCCTGGATGGCATGGTACAGACGTCAGTGTTGCTGATGAACACAATGGATGAAGCTCGGGATTTGTTGCCTAGGTCAATAGGAAAGCTCACATGCTATCGGCCAACCGAAGAGGAAATGTATATCTACACCACTCTCAAGTGCTCGGACAGAACTTTGACTCTCTACGACATCAAACTCACAACGCTGTGGGGCGAAGTCATTGCTGATCTGGAGGACTTGGCCATCAAATCTCTGACCGATAAATCGGATGCGGTTCAAGACATGTACAGATGCTACTGGAAGCTTCAGAAATCGAATTACACCGGTGAGGAAACAAAGGAGCCGAAAGCGCTCTACGTCACGGACAGTGTACCTGAAGGCACACCGACAGCGCTCATGAAGAGATGTCTCGTTTATGATCCCCAGGAACAGACTTCAGACTACCTTCAGAACACGTTGGACACAATGCTCAAAAACACAGCAGAACCGTTTGAACTCATCATATTTCTTCCGAATTTGAAGATGGATGACTCTGAAGATGCTTATGATGTGCACACAAAGATTTTGAATTCTTGTATGTTGCTCAAGTTCTTGTATAAATATGCCTTTGACAAATCGCTCACCATCCCCTTGTGTTTGTTCACACAAAGAGCCTTTCTCCCCGAAGACGTTACAACAGAAACAGAGAATGTTAACCCTCTCATGACAGCTCTGTGGGGAATGACCCGATGTGTGCTGAAGGAACAAATCTACACAAACTTCGCGAGCGTCGACCTTCACCTGCCCGAAGGAAAGCTCTGTCTAGACTTTGTCACATCAATTACCGACTTGATCCTCAGTGACGAGGCTCTCAAGGGCTACCCTGAGTTCATGGTCACGGAGAAAGACATTTTCGTGAACCAGTTCATTGCTGTGGAACCGGACACCGTAGTACCAACTTTTCGCCACAACTTTGCTGACACGTCGCAGAATGTAATATTTTTGAGCCGCGAGCCATCTGTTCTAACGGACAGTTTTGCTGTTTATCACAAACCCCAAGAGAAGGTAGAGCAAGCTTCATACATCAGCATTGATGTGTCCACAACAGCCTTCCAGAGCCCCCTGTTGTATAACATGACCATGCTCTATAGTACAATGGAAAAGAGGATATCGCAGAAAGGAAATGGGTATCCGTTGTTTGCTCTTGAGAACATAGGCACCGGCAATGCTCCAGTGAACGGTAAAAAACAAACTGACCACAAGGTGCCTCTCATTTCGTGCTATCCAGTTCCTACGGGAACCAAAATAAAAGTCCCTGCCTCCACCACAGTTACTGCAGACATGATTCCGGACTACGTGCCCGGAGATCTCTCCAGGCTTGTTTTGTTGTGGTGTCTTCAAGACCTGGTTCTCACGCCAACTGCAACAATCTTGGCTTCCTCTGCAACTGCGAAATTTGGAGAAGCTTTGCTGTGCATGCTGATGAGCCGAAGGAAACCAAAACCTGTGCAAATGAACTTGGTGGTTGTTGAAGAACTCAATAATGTTGAGTCCATGGGAGAAACTGTGGTATCTTTGGTCCTCACAGAAGAGACCGTTGTTCCGATTCTGGCGAAAAGATGGCCAATGGCAAAACACTTCATAACGGTCTCCTCTTTGCTACAAGATTCAGCGCGAGCTCCGATTGCCTTCTTCCTGCCAAGCGTTCAGGTCGATCTACTTGACACGAACATGGTGTTCCACCCCCAGAATCTTGCTTCTACGGTACCCAAAGTGAAGAAGTGGATGAGAAAGCATGCATCTTTGATGAACAGGGTGGCAGGCTGTCTTCATAAAGCACCAAGCTCATATCCTGTGTTCAAAACAGCCGTTTCTGATCTAGATGAACTGTTAGAAGTGCAGATCATCCAAATGAAGAGTCCATTGGTGCGTATGGAGAAATCAGAGCTGTTCCGCCAGGATGCCATTTACATAGTGGTCGGTGGCCTCACAGGGCTCGGTTGGCTCTTTGTTAAATTTTTGTCTAGCAACGGGGCAGGAAACATTGCTATTTTGAACAGGAGACAGGCTTCAGCGGAACAAAACAAGGACATCGAAGATCTGATAACAGCCGAAGATTGCAATATCAAGGCTTTCCAAGGGGATGTCACTAACCTGGATTCTCTGAAAACATCTTTCAAAAACATGCTTAATTCGTTCCGTGGCTCCGTGATAAAGGGGGTCTTTTTCGGTGCAGCTGTTGTGAACGATCAACTCCTTGTTGATGTTGATCCAAAAACATTCTCAAAGGTCCTGGCACCGAAAGTGATGGGTGTATGGAACTTGCATCAGCTAACAAAAGATCTTCCCCTAGACTATTTCATAATGCATTCCTCTATCACCTCTGCCCTCGGTAATGCTGGGCAAGCCAACTACGGAGCTGGTAATGCTTTCATGGACGGCATTGCTCACTATCGCAGACACAAGAAACTCTCTGGGCAAAGTATCAACTGGGGAGCCCTGGATACAGGAATCCTTAGCAACTATACAGAAGCCAAGAAGTTTCTGGAAAACCAAGGTTTCATACTCATGACAGAGGAGGACATCACAGCTGTGATCATTCCCATTTTGTTATTAGACTGGGCACAGATTGTTCCTTGTACTTTCGACGAGGAAATTCTTGTCAAACGTGTGAAAAGAGACATGCTCGTGCCTTTTCAGTACAGGCTTATGTCAATGCTCGGGTCTGCAACAGAAGAAGTGAAAATTGAGGAGGATATTCTGCTCGCTCTGAAAACAGCACGCGAATTGCCTCCAGACCAGCGAGTGGATGTTTACGAGCGATACGTCACAGCTTTGGCTACCCAGGTTCTTAGCGCCGAGGATGGAACCATCAAGACAGATACCAGCCTCATTGACATTGGGATGGACTCCATCGTTGGCATGACGATGATCAACCAGATCTACAAGGAACTTCACTGCAGACTACCTGCTATTGTCTTTATCACCAATGACCCCACCGTTCGCTCGATTGCCCAGGCGATTGATGATGTCTTGTCAGGAAAGATGGCGGAAGGTTCCGAATTCGGCCCTGACATGGAACAGTTGGCCATAGCTGCAGCGGAAAATGAAAGTGGTGATGCCCCAATGAAGAAGGAAGAGGTACCCGCACTGCCTGCACCCCCTGAAAAGGTGAAAAGTTTCACAGCATCAGTGGTTGAGTCGAGCCAACTGGTGATATACAAACGCCATCCGAGGAAGTCGTACCTACACGGGATTGTTGATGTGGAGCTTCCCAAAGCGCGCCAAGATCCCGAAGCGCTAAAACTTGCAATCATTAAAGTCTTGGAGATGCACCCAGCTGCTTGTTTTGCCTTTAAAGAAGACAGTTCTAAGAGAAATACCATTTTCAACTTTGAAAAGAAAATTCTCTCACCTGAAGAAGCTATGGACTTCCGTGTGATGCCTTCTACCGAGGAGAATCTGCAGCAGTATTGTGAAGAAGTTTTTGAGTTCAAAGGAAAGGGACCTATGAGGTTTATCATGCGACAAGGGAACCGAGCTCTGGTAAGAATCGTTTTCCACAAAGCAGTCTTCGATTTTCGATCGGTGCACTCATTTGTGAAAGACTTGTCCGCCATCCTTCATTCCGAGGATAACAAACCCCCAACTGAGAAGATTCAACCAGACAAATATATCATCCGACAAGATGACCTGAGCACTGAACTGAACAAAGTGTATAAGTCAAAATCGGAAGCTCTAACCCATTTTTGGGCAAAAACATTAAACCACGACGTTGGAAACACTTCTCTGAAGGCTCATAAGATACAGTATCCTCCAAAACCACTGGAAGCAACGAATGCTGCGCAGCGCATTCTGCTTTCGCCTGACCTCACTCGTAAACTCACGGCCTTTATACGCACCCACAAAGTTTCACTCTTGGGCATAGTGGCCAGCTGCTACCAGATTCTTCTTCACGTCCTCACTGGAAAATCAACATTAAGCCTGATCTTCCCCGTGGACCTCCGACGCTTCAACAAGGACATTAGCGGGAATGTTGGGAACTTTTCCAACGAGATTCCTCTGCCTGTGACACTTGATTCCACCACTAAACTTACCCTCGTTGAGTTTATAGTGGCCAACAACAACAAGGTACAGCAACACATTGACCATGGAATGCTACCTTTCACTTACTTTCAAAGTCTGGCCGAGAGAGTGATGGAGGTGTTTCATCAGAGCCCACACGGTATCTGCATTGAAATGACATCGCCAGAGAATATTCAATATGTGATGAGCAAAACAACTCACCAGCCTCCTGTGCTTCCTATTGGTATGGAGACAAACTTGTTTGTACAGCACCACTTGCACTCAGGGATTGTCTCCCTCGATCTGGGCTACAAAACGTGCCTCATGAGTGGAGCAAAAGCGGAAGTCCTCCTGAAAAACATGGCGGCTCTCCTTACTTGCGTAGTGGACAAGCCCAAACTGCAATTGGGAAACATGAAAAAATATACCGACGACCTGGACACTAATTTTGATACAAAAGGATCATGCACCATTTTGTAGAAAACAAAACAAAATAAGACAAACTAACAAAAAAAGAGAAAGAAGGATAGAAAGAAAATAAAAAGACAGAAAGATGAAAAGACCCCCCAAAAAATCATCAAACGTAAAAAAAATGAAGGGGGGTTGGGGTGGGGTCGTTATCTACAAGAGAGTATTCAATAAACCAAGAATGAAGGCAGAGCTGAATATCCTCTATTAGAACTTCGGTTATGTTGCTTGTTTCTGGAATATCAAATGCACTCACGTTAAAGCTTGACTGAGATATTCCTTCGCAGATGTTTTCTCCCTTTCCAGTACAGATATCAAAATCGTCAAGTGGGTTTTTTAATTTTTAAAAATTGCTCTTAAGTTCATATCTCTTTGATGAACCCCAAAAATGAAGACTTGGTGGGGTTCTGTTTCTGTATTTTGTTCTGTCCTCTTGTACCGTAAGGTGTCGATTAGATTTGGCAGGGTGCATGTTCCCGTTTAACACATCATTGAAAAGTGAGTTGAGCGAGTTCATGTCTATATCTTAATACTTATAACTGATATGTGAATGGCACTTAGAGATAGCGGTGTAGTAACAGACTCAAGTGCAATGTGTCTCCTTGGGAACTAAACTGGGATGAGGAAAAGAACCCATCTGACTGCCAAGGGAATTATTATAAAGTCACAATGAGTCTTTAGCGGGCGCAGCTAGAAACGTTATCTCTATATACTATTTATGTAAGTTTAGACTCCAAGATTTATGCACAAGCTCTTTTCACAATTTACTACTGCCCCTCCCGGAGAAGAATGAGTTTTATAAATTCATAAAATGTGAATGTTGTTGAAAATTCGAGCATATGATTACTCATCACACAGGATTGTGTGTACAGCTTTCGTTCCTGTTGCTCTAGCAGCACAGTCTTGTAGTGGTTCGTAAGCGGAATAGTCATCAGTTCGAAAGATAAGTTTTATTATGCGGAATGCTACATTCGTTTTCTTTCATCGAAAAATGTTGGTTATGATATACATATACTTTGCTTCTTACTTTATCTTGCAGTGTACCGTACGCTTAAGGGACTTGAGTCGCCGATAGGAAGTAAAGCCTATAAAGATCATACTATCAATGTGAACTCTTGTTATCATTGTAATGACATAGGTTTTTGTCAGTGACTGACTAAGTTATACTGGTGAAGACAATGGTTTTGGTGCATGAATAACAATGATTGTTTACAGGGACAAGAGGGCGAGACATGGTGTATAAAACAGCTGGTTTTGGGTGTGTGTTTACCAACAATGTTTACAATACATGTATTATTCCCCCCTTCCCCGTTGTTTAAGCTTATGTATGATGCACAAACAATCTCTTTGTCCTGAGTTCAAATACGTTTACATGTCCATGTAACCAACGTCTGTTTTCTTTTCTCTTTAAAAAAATTCCTTTTCGACTTGTTTTTTTTTTATATTCCTGCCATGTTTCTACAATGTTGAACCTTAGATTGCTGTCAGTTCCTATTGATGAGCACTTCACGGACTCTGTATACAGTGAACTTGGCGGTAGATGTATATTTGACGACCCAATCTTAAAATAAATTTAAGACGTCATTTTTACATAACATTACAACGACCCATATTATGTGGTCCCGTTAAAAAGAAGGGGGGTGGGGAGGGGGATGTGCGTAGTAAGTCTAGTTAGTTCCGAATGGAGAGCTTTACTAGACTATTACCTTCTTTATTTTCATGAGATTTAATATAATGTTTAGGGGATGTGTTGAAAACTTTGTTTTTGTTGATCCCCCTTCTGTTGCACTGTATATTAGAAGGACAGTTGGGTATTGTTCAAATGATTTTTTAAAAAAAAGGATAAATGGTTTGAAGTTTGTTCGTTTTGTTTTGTTTTCTTTTATAATTGTGTCCATAATTCTTGTAAAGCCTACTCTGCAGCTCCACGACAGAATCTCTTATTTCGTAGTACTGTCAAAGAATGTATAATATTCACAAAATAACCCACCTTTCTATGTGATACAAAAAAAAAAGAAAGAAAAGAAAGAACCCCCCCCCCCCCCCACCTTTCTCAAAACAACAGCATCAAAAAGATTACAATTAACGCTCTCAATAGTACTGGTACCGACATCTATTATTATTATTGTTGCTCACAGGATACTACATTGTTTATACTGAAGGGCTTACCTGGGGCAAAAACAACAGGAATAAGAGCAAAGATGGTGCTTAATGCCCTGTATTCAAGAAGCAAAATTATTACCACCGGTCTTCATCAGCACCCTTGACAGCCCATCTATTTGACAGCCTATTTTTTTAGCGTTCGAACCATCTTGCAGTATACAATTTTGGGTCTCTGATATAGCTCTGAAGTAAATAGGTAGTTATCCCTTGATATAATTATTACAATTGTTGGCTCACATATTGCATAACCAAGATATCATGAATTATATTAGCCTGCGTGTAGGCATATACATTGTCTAGCACGCCCATAGCGAAATCGGTAGAACGCGGAAGTCGTTTCATTATGCACGAATTGTCTTGTGTATGCGTTTTAAATACGAAAAATATACTCGTGTAAAAGAAAAAATTCCGGCCTTTAAAATCTATTCGTTTTGTGTGTGCATTTCGCTATGTGCGTATATATGATATGTGACAACATATAAACTGATATGAAAACAAGCATTGATGTGGTACAATTGAAGTCGCAAAGTAACATGCAAATGTTTATGTTTGTGGCTCATACTTGCTATCTAACATTGTTTTTATTTGTTTGCATTGGTGTCATCTTTACCCACTCTTGTGCGTTTTATTATTTTTTATTCTTGTGAATGTACGACAATACACAAAATTGGCCGTACAACTAATTTTTATGAGTTCTCATTGTATCACATTTTTTAAAGATTAATTTCTTTTATCTCTGTTGTTCATTCATTTTCGTTTTTGTAAATGACCCATCCTAAGTGTCAAACTTACAGTAAATGAGGAATTATATACTGTCGTTTGAATTGAAAACATAAGAACGAACAAACTCACATTTCGTTGCAAATTGGGAAGAAAATTCCAACTTTTTCTGTTCAAATTGTCCAGTCTCATTATGTTTGCGTATTCATTGAATACAAAGACACAATAGAAACCCAAGACAGAAATATATTAAAGGGAATTTTCATTTGATTCGAACTTGACAGCAAAAGTCAATTTCACTCGTTAACATTTGTACGCATATACTATATTTTTCTTTCAAAATGCAGTATGGCTGGTGACTCTTTTCTTTTCAATGATTACATTATATCTAAATTAAAATGTATTAAGTCGTTGTCCGCAATACTGCAAGTATTGAGTTTTATGATTGTCCTCAAACACGACTGCGTCATTTCAACACCATTTAATATTGCAGCTTTGTCATATCAATACACGTCCACCGGTATCTTGCGCGATTCGTAAAAACCCAGTCAGATTCAAGATCACCATAGACATAGTGTTTGTAGGATTTGTTTTAAAGGAGTACAGTACATCCAAGTACATTGTATACGGGTGATTCATGTTTGTCGAAGTAGGAGGAGTCGACACCGAGCCGTGCTTATCATTCTGTAATAAGGTCGTCTCGGTTGACACCATTTGACGTGTTAACATTCGACATCAGAATATCACTGTGCATCTTAGCGTACAAGAAGTACGCTAGGCTGTGTATACAATATGGTATAGTAAGTTCCACTCGAATGTCCAAGTCAGATAAGAAGTCAAAGGTCGAATTTTTCCATCTAGAACAAATAGCATTACTACCTATCGACTATTATTGTAAGCACATCCTTTACAGAACATGGACAGGCAGCACGGAAGCCTGGAATGTTTGTCTGACGCTTTGGTTCAGCTCTGATTTCTTTTGTACTGTAATGGATTCTGTTTGAGTGTCTTTTCTCACTTGGTTTCCATTTTTCTTTCAAACGAGGAGTGGGGGGTGGGGGGGGGGGGGGGGGAAGAGCAGTTGATGTATTTTGGGTGGTGAGGGTGGGGAATGGTAAGCAACAAAAGACATTTTGAACGGCATGATGAATTAGGGAGTATAAATTCTTCGCAAAACTCAATGGTCGTATTATAGTTATGCAGGCCACGACAGCAGTATACTATAGTACATTCATCTGTAGGCCAAATAAAGATTGAGGGTATAAAAAGCCCCTACTAACTGCTGTTCCGTTTTGTGTTGTTTTCTTTTGGCGTTGGGTTTCTTTTCTTTTCTTTTAAGAATATTTCGCGCAGAAATAAAACCCCACAGGACCAACTGATTATCACTATTTGAACTACATTACAAGTAATCCCCAGTTCAAAGCCCCAGTTTGAAAAAGGAGAGGTACCCCAGGACATCAATAGGGCCCGGCCATTTTGTGCACGAGAAAATGCAAGATCAACAGTTAGAAAAAATAGACAGAAAGAAGGGAATGTCTTGCACACCTTCACCGTCTGTTGAAGGATTCATTGCTTTTGACCCTGTGGGCTCAGTTTTCACTGACATGGAAGTACTAGAACAGCCAAACCTTGTTATGTCACCAGTACTCACAACCACAGGGCCGAGCATGAGGTTGGCAGAAGAGCAGGGCTCACATTTTAACCAACGATTTTCTACTACGGCGCATGTACCAAGATATTCCACTTCCTCTTTGGGCTTTTGTCCGCGCCGTGGAGGGCTCGCTTTGACGCGTAGCGCGTGATGGGCTACGTCACTAGGCGACGCGAGGTTGGTTTAATCGCTGACTGCTTGAGGTGTGTGTGTGCGTGTGTTTGTGTGCGTGCGTGTGTGTGTGTGTGTCTCTCTCTCTCTCTCTCTCTCTCTCTCTCTCTCTCTCTCTCTCTCTCTCTCTCTCTCTCTCTCTCTCTCTGTGTGTGTGTGTGTGTGTGTGTGTGTGTGTGTGTGTGTCTCTCTCTGTGTGTGTGTGTGTGTGTGTGAGTGTGTTTGTGCGTGCGTGTGTACAACTTTGTTTGGGGAGGAAAAGAGGAGGTATAGAATGGCACATGCTAAATCTATAGAACGAGAATTGCTGAGATTGTTTAAATAATAACAGATAACATAAATTAACACACACATAAAAACAAAGGGGAAAGGGTTGGGGTTGGGAGGGTGGATGAGAAGGAAGAAAAGAAAACTAAAAATCAACAAACAAAAACGAGGCAAGTTATAATCATGTAATTATTTTAAGCGGCAAGATGTTCACTGATTGAACTCATATTGCTGTGTTGTCATTTCATATTGCAACGATGGTTAAAGTGTCGTAGTTAGTCTAGCTCGTTATCCCTCTCGGGCTACTCCATAAGCAGTCGCAAGCTTTGATTAAGTAAGCTTAAAATGAGGCTGGAAGAGTCTATCAATAGAGTTGAAGAGAACATGTGTATAGCAGTCAAAACTGTTTCATTGCCACATATACCCTGTTCACCCCTTTGGGGCCACAGTTAGAAGCAATCACAAACTCTGATTATGTAAGCTAACTAACACTGGTCGAGTCTACCTCACAAATATGAGGGTAACTAACTCCTAATAATATCTCGACTGCTAGCTGCAAGTGCTTGTTTTTTTCCCTCGACTTTTTACAGTCCTATAATCAGATCGTGACCTCGATTATGACACCAGCTCCTGGCCGCGAAAGGCTAGACAAAAACAGCCAAATGTGAAATTTAAAAAATGATAATTGTCATGTTCTACCAAAGAGTTAGACTCACTGGTAGATCTATAACATATAGATCTAGTACTGACATCTCTGTTTCTTTGCTTTGTGTTTGTGTATTCACATCTAAAGTTAAATTTAATTTTAGTTGGAATTGATATTTAATAAGATACTTTCCCGATTATTTTGGCGGTTGAACATACAATATGAATTCCGGATTTGTTTTCATTCACAACTCAGAGTCGCCGCCTCGAGTAAGATTCTTGTGTGATATCTACAGGCAATATCTGGTCCCATTTCACTTTGATTACCCTTTCAAACAAGTCAGCTTTCGCCCCTGAATGTTCGGCTGGGTTTGGGTTTGTACACACACGCACACACTGCGCGCGCGCACATACAGAGAGAGAGGAGGGAGGGAGCGAGAGAGATAGAAGAGAGGGAGAGAAGAGAGAAAGAGAGAGAGAGAGAGAGAGAGAGAGAGAGAGAGAGAGAGAGAGAGAGAGAGAGAGAGAGAGAAGGGGGGGGGGGCACTCGAGATATCAGCTATAATAAATACATAATAATAAATATACTTAAACCACCTAGGAAAGACAGTTTTTTAAAACTTAGATCGTGTATAGCAAGGTTCAATTGCCCTATCTTGCGTCGCGCGAGACCTGGGCGGGCCCTTGTGATAACGCGTGACGGCCCGTGATACGAGCGTAAAACAAACGTTCCAGCGCTCTTGAGTTGAACGCATGCAATTTTGTCTGCGGGCAGGGAGAAAGAGAGAGAGAGAGAGAGAGAGAGAGAGAGAGAGAGAGAGAGAGAGAGAGAGAGAGAGAGAGAGGGGGGGGGGAGAGAGAGAGAGAGAGAGAAAGAGAGAGAGAGAGAGAGAGAGAGAGAGAAGAGGGATGGTGAAAAAGGGATATAGAGAGCGAGAGAGAGAAGTGGGGTGGAGAAAGAGGGAGAGAGAAGAGAGAGAGAGAGAGAGAGAGAGAGAGAGGGGGGGGGAGGGTGTTTGTTATTTTAATAAGAATAATTGTTTCCTGTCATTTTCTCTCCGCGTCGGTTTTCAGGCTAACCCGGTGCTATGCAGTCATTATTGTACACATATGACCAGTCTCATCTTCTGAATCCCGCCTCGCCTTCTGTTTCCCATCTCTCATCTCTGTTTCCCATGTACCGTATCCAATTTTCCCCTTCCCATATCCCAACTTTAATTCTGTAAGCGCTCTGTTCAACCACATGTTTTCAACAGCTTGATTTAATACTGTTTAAATAGGAACCAAGGTTTGGTCTCCACGAGATTTCTATGATGTATCCTCTTCGGAAGCGAGTTTATTTTTACTTTCCCTAATTTACAATTCAACCAGCACAACTACAGCCCCCGCAGAGAAAATGGAGGCTTCGGGATGGAGTCTCTTTTCTGGTGTGTACTGTTTGAGGGCAGGGCGGCGGCGCCCACAGCAGAGTCCGATTTAGAGCCGTCTGTGAAGATCAGCTCTGCATCTGGGTTTTTAAAAAGAAAAGGTTTTTGTATGCGGCTTTAAATTGTTTTGGTTTTTGTGCTTGCTTTATTGTGTGTGGTGAGTTCTAAGTCTACTTTTGCCTTGGTGAGGTGCAACGGAGGGAAGTCGGTGAAAAGAAATAAATTGTTCAATGTCTTTTTTGGAAAAGTCTAAGTTTTTGAGGTCTTCAAAGACTCTCAGACTCTCAGTCTGAAAGGTTTGATGAGTTTGTCATTGTTTTTGAATATATGTTTATTGTGTCTGGGTGTGTTCCAAAAATGCTGGATTTTCTTGTTGCGTACTGTAGTGAGAGTTGTGTTTGTCTGAATTTTAGTAACGGTGTGTTTGCCTAGGCGTGGAGGCTCTCCACTGGAGAAGTGCGGAAAACTCTCAAGGTGAGGCAGAGTCCTTGTTTTTGTACGGGTTCTAGAATTTTCAGGATAATATACGTTTTTGCCGTTTCGTAGACCTGACAGCCGTAGTCAAACCTGGATCGGACAAGGGAACAGTACAAAAGGTGAAGAAGGTGTTTTGAGTCCTGCGCTCTACTCCGGATGGAATAGAATTTTTAAAGCGTTTAAAGTTATGTAAGCTTTCTGGCACCTCACACGAAAGTCTTTTATGTGTGGAATGAAAGTAAGTTTGTTTTATAGAATATTATTCCAAGGAAACGAGTCTGACCCCGGGCGGGAATCCTTTCTCTGTATATAGTCCGAGCGCCAGATGAAAAAGCTTGTTTTGCGTCATAAAGTTTTTTTCTTTGGTGATTCTAACAGAGTTTTCATTGCTGATTTCAAATCTAATGGGGGCCAAATGCTAGACTTTGGGCATTTTTGTTTAAAAGTGAAAATCCAAGATGGCCGCTAAAGAATTTCGAGTAAAAAATGTTGTGAGGGATATCATGCATTTAAAGACATTGAAATGTACAAACTTAATTAAATAGCATTCACTGTGGCAAAAGTAACCACTCTTGATGAAATACACTTCAAATATTCGATAAAATGACAACTTCAAAGAAAACAAGATGGCTGCCATATAATTTTCATAAATGTGCTGATCCACAATACACTTGAAATCGTCGCATTAAAATCACAACCTCGCATGGATAAGTCCTTCCTCTTGGCAGAGGGCGACACACACACACACACACACACACACACACACACACACACACACACACACACACACACACACACACACACACACACACACACACACACACATATATATATACATATATATCTATATATATATATATATAGACTACAATATTACTTTAAAGTATTTAATCAAAAACGTGTGGATGCAGGCGCTGCATGGATCGGAGATAGTAAAGACAGTAGAGAGCATAGTTGACGTTCCAGGCTCAAAGATGTTGGGGAACATCTTTTCCACAGCAAACAAGGGAAGAGTCCAGTCAGCTTCTCTCTTAGCCCGAACAAAGGCCATCACAATGAACACTGGGTCAAGGAGCACTCAACCCAAAGTCTTGTGGTTTTGCTCTGGGTGCTTTTGGTGACGAGACATTGCGCGAGTGCAGCCATGGTGTGCACGTTCGTTTTGGGGAGAATGGGTCGCAGTAACTACTCAACAAGGAGTCTCAATGCTTTTACATTTTGTGGGTATTTTTTCCGGGTCAACATTTTTGGCACCCCCTCCAAATGCAGAGCCAAGTATGTCTTCAATGCCACTTCCTCCCATCAGGTATCCCACAGCACTAACAAAACTCCTCAGCATGTACATACCACCAATTTTTGGGATGAACTTCTGAAACTGTTCCTTGTCAACCCATGTGATGTGGACAAGTTCTTTGTACAGCTGGTAGTCACTGGTGAATATTGTCCATCCATGACCAGTGAGCTGTGTCAGACCATTGGCTTCAACCATTGCTGTCTTCACGGTGTCTGGCTCAGATGGGATAATGTCCATGAATGGGCTGTTCATAACATCTGTCTTTGGTTGGGGTTGTTGTTCTGCACTGCTCAGGTCTTGCATCTTCGCCGAGTGTCTGTTTAAAAAATGTCAGATCTTGAGTTGCAGTTCTATTCAGAGAAGCCTATCGTGTGGCAAGAAAGACCAGAGATGAGACATGTCGCAGGCTCAGTTCTTCCGGCATAGATCTAAGTGGTTTCGTGTTTCCTGTGTACCGTTGAACTGCAACGTCACCAAGTGTCAGATTATCGGACTTGGTTTCTGTTTTGCTGAGACGCCTGATGGCTGGAATATCTTGCATTTCCCACACCTGCTCTGACTTCTGCGTGTTGGCTTGTGCCAGTATCTTTGCTGAGCCGTGCGTTGATTTCTGACCTTTTGGAGATGATATCTGCGTGTCAAAGTTGTCAGCTACAACTTGAACAATTCCATGTTTACTGTCAAAGTAGGCCAGTCCTCTTGGAACAGATGCCATAGCAACAGTAGCTGAACACCGAAAGCGCCTTAGTTCGTCGCATGAGGTGGTGATTCCATACGTGTGAAGCTCGTCTATAAATGTCCTCTGTCGACTCAAAAGAACACAAAATCCAAGTTGCAAGTTTGTGAAAGAGTTGCTGACTGTACTCGTAACAGTGTGACCGATCATTGCTGCTGGCAGTGTAGAATCCAGTTGGGGTCTTTGGCTGCAAGGACTGATAGCAAAGGCTGCACTCATTCATGACAAATCCCCTGGGCAGACGAGTTGGGGACGTATGGCGATTGTGCTTTGGACATTCTGCTTTGATCACACTAACCAAGCATGATATGGCTCGTCCATTGCAGTCTCCTTCATCATTTACAATACGCATCTAGACTAAACCCGTGCTCCTGAAGAAGAGGATGGAAGCCACACCTGGTGAGACAGGATCAGCAATTTTGGATGTAACTTCTCAGATACATGGTTAAAGAGTGTACGTCGTGATTTGTCTTCCTCCCCATCCCCCCCCCCCCCCCCAGTTCAATATAACGTTCATGGACTTCCACACTATTCCACATTCGTGATTTGTTTCATCGAATGTCGTCAACCAGCATACCGCAGACATAGTCATGCTTTGTAGGTGAGCTAGTTGATTGCGTTGGATAGTTTGTGTAGAACCAGGAGTGGCAGTCTCTCTGATACCTAGCGTCTGCTAAATCACTGACTGTTGATGACACACGGAAGCTGACATCCATTCCCCATTTGTCCCCACGTTCCTTGGCACGTTTTTTGTAGTTCTTCTTTGGTGATCTTCCTCTCTTTCTCCTCTCCAGTTCGGCATAAATTAATAAGTAGGCTTTTTCCAACGACCTGGGTGTTTTCGGGAGTATCAGTGAGCATGCTTCTCCACCAAAAAAACAATGTTCGTGAAAATGAAACGAACTTGTACAGCCCCTATGACGTTTGAGTTCTTCTTCAGAAAGTTCCTCAGTCTTTTGCTTTAGTAAAAATCGCTTAATATGGTTTCTGGAACAATGTGTGCTCACACAGTTCTTGTGACGCAGTATAAACTCAGCATCATCTGAAAGTCTCTGACTGAGTCCATCATCTAGTTGCCAGCTTACTTCCAGTAGACCACCAGTCCGTCTCGATTTGATCAGCGGTGGGTTCTTTATCGCATCCGTATGAGTTTAAAAGTAATTGAAAGAGACACTGTGTGTATACATGTGCATGTTGCATGAACCAGCCTGATCGCATCACGTCCTCGTGGTGACGTAGCGGTTTCCTACATTCTTTGTTTCTACGGAGGTGTGGTGTGACGAAGCACTGTCTGCCAATGTCTCCTTCCTTTGCTAGCTGAGTCCATATTACAGCAGGCCGTGCGGTGCACCTTTCGGTGCATCCTGTGACATCATGGCGAGAGGAGCTATTAGTGTTACGCCTAGTACCCTCGCGCGAATCTTGGTCGACTCGTACATGGTATAGAGGTGGGTAAAATCCGGATAACCGGATAATTCTCAATGAAATAGAATCTGAATTCAGACTCTAAACTCTCTTTCCTGACCCGTTTGCCGCAGTGAGTGTACCCATTTGTTGATGAAATAATGCTAACCTGTTTATTTAAGAGATTTTGCCGAAGCGGTTCATAACATATTATTTGCCGAAGAGGTGTACTAACATATTATCAATATTTTGGTAAAGCGACTCATAGCCCAGCCCTAGTCGCTCTTTCATCATTCTTACATGATACGGATTGGTGTATTTCAACCAGCAGAAAAAAAGTATGCCCATAAGATACAAGTTGGCCCCCGACTGATATGAAGTCTAGAGACCCCGAGGAAGCAGAATCACCAAAGAAAAAAACTTTATGATGAAAAACAAGGTTCTAGTACTTTATATAGACCCGGCTCTCGGACTAATAGTGTCAAATCTGGCTACAGCCCACGTGTGCGTGATCGGCAGAAGTGTACATGTACTGCAGCTATCTTTGACGGGGAAAACTTGAAACCATTAGTATTTGCCCACTTTGCAAGCTTATACAGCTGCGTTTACAGCTGCTTTTCCTTAGATCCTTATATCTTAGTTAAGGTGGTTTTTTTTGGAACGACAGCATATCAGAAACGCCTTTTACTTTCATGTTCATTAAAAAAACCACATTTATGCGGGGATAAAAAAAAATTAGAATACGGTGATCTAAGGCGCGCGCGAACACACACACACACACACATGTAAATTTGCAGTTTCAAAGTACTCTCAAGTTTTGAGAGTCATCAAACTGTGGTGGCTTTTTCCTGACTAATTTTACGTCTGACACCAGGCAACGGCAGCCTCCTTCCATTGCAAATATTACAACTTCTTCTCAAGATAAATTATGAGTACATGTATGTTTTTCCACTGATAGCCTTTCAGATCAACATTAACTAACTTCAATTTGATACCGATAACTCCAAATGTCAAAAAATTGACAAGCGCCAGATTCCAGCTCATCGTGACAAATATTAGGCTACAGCAAAACCTATGCTCAACATTTTTCAAGACGGCCACCTACTGCCAAGGAGAAAAGTGGTTGCCTTAGACAGGTGTGCGTCTTGGACAGTGTCTTTATTTATAATAAAAAGGGAAAAAAACCTCAAAGTGGGAAGTGGTTTTTGTTTTGTTTCTTTGAGTAAAGGGAAGCACATCGACACTATAACAATAATAGTCACTTTGTTTTGACTTAGTTCTGGGAAAAAGTAAGGCAGACAGATAGAAACAAGAGAGGGAAAGTAAAGAAGTACTGTAGTCTCCGCCTTAGTGTACGGTGCTCTGGAGGGCTCCAAAGCGTGCGTTTATGATAACCAGTGCAAAGGGGGCAAGGGATGAAACTATCACAGTTTCTTGATATTTTAGCGACCTACCTTGGGGAGTTGGGGGGGGTGTCACTTTCACCGATAATGAGACGAAACTTGACTGTTTTATAAAGAATTCCCCGGTAGCAGTTATGGCTACAAAGGCGTTGAATATCAGTACACTAACTAACCATGTCTGGAACAGGAAGGAGGAGGAGACTGTTGGCGATACGTGGCAGGGGATATTGCTCAGCCACGCGGCTGTCCAGGCGACCACTATCGACTGCCTGTCATGTATTGCTTGCATGTCGGTAAAAGTAAAAACATGGATGAACTCAGACTTTCTGAGAAACTTCTTCTCTAGTAATTCGTGAAACAAGTACATAATATTTTAAGTTCTTCGACCGCATCTGTTCGCTTGACTAATCCTAATGGCCAATTCAGGCATATATGGTGCATCATTATTTAGTCAGCCCTATGAATAATATGCATTGGGCTGACTAAATATTAGTATTATTAGTATTACAGTCCCCCAAACACCAGTGAGAAACTTTCTCTCAAAGATGCATTTCGAGTGACAAATCACAAGCCATATCAGTACAATACCGCTCACCCACTCCCTGGGCCTATGATGAGTCCGTGGACAGTTGAGTGTGAAAACGCTGAACATCACTCTTTGTTCTGCGTGAGGGCAGTCTTGCGAAATACATTATCTGTTTGTCAAGACTTTGCCCTCTATGCAAACTGTGTAAGTCTCAGCGAAAATTTCCCTTTGTCAAGTTTAATCTGTAGCCATGTTTTGTAGACTGCGAGGTGTTCGTTAAGGTGACCCTTTGTTTGTACGTGTCTATCTAAATCATAGAATCTAATTATATGGTAAAAACCAAAAAAACAAACCCATTTTTAGTAATCCAGTCTTCACAAAAAGTTAAAGACCAGTCAGGATAATAGGTAGTATTTTCAAAAAGATCATTAATAAAAAGTAATCAGATTTAACTCGTAAAATTATTCGGAAGCAAGGCTAACGGGTCAATAGTAAATACGCCAACCACTGTGTGGGTGGCACATGCGCATCATGCGGCATGCTTGGCGCGTGTGAAAATTTGCAATTTCGGCAAAAGCTGGACTGAGTTTCAAACGTCAGTGAGCGATACCTGGGGCTTTCTGCAAGGCAAAAGCGAGATACAAGTGGAAGAATGCACCTCTGCTCTGGCTACGAACTGTGCTCACATGTCTGCCTACGTAAGCCGACGTTTCATATCTGTTTTACAGTATTACCGCGCCAAGCCACATTCCACTACGACAAAAGTTGAACGACTTCGACAGGATCCGGGCAATTGCCACGTTGCAGGATGGAGTTGGCGTACGCGAAGTGTCAAGCAGACTTCAGGTATCACACTCCACCATCATACAGCTGAGGCAGCGGTTGGCGGTGACAGGAAGAGTCCAAGAGCGGCGTCGCACGGGTCGTCCCAAGAAAACGACAGCAAGAGAGGACCGCTACATCCAACGCCAAGCCACACAGCAGCGGACTAGCTCTGCCAGCATCAACATGCGACATCTGCGAAACTCCTTGGTTCGCAGACAACCTTCTTGCGCGTCGTCCAGTCAGAACACCTAATACGGGGTGTCCACTACGGATGGGATCGGCCGACCGGGCCGATCCCCCGATTCTGTCGCCTCAAAAACAAACGTGTTTGTTTTCAGTTTCAGGCGATCGAGTCGGGCGATCGGCCCGATCCAGCCGTAGTGGGCACCCCGTATAAGTTGACCCAGAACCAGCGAGCCAACCGTCAAATCTGGAGCACTGAACACCAGAGGTGTACACGTGCTCAGTGGACAGTAGGGCTGGATTCTGCTCGGTTAATCGAAGGCTTGCAAAGCAGCGGACGGCTTGCGCTAGAGGCTTGCGAGCAGGCTTGTGATTTGATTTGCCTCCCGCTTGCTATCGGAGGGAACTTCCGGTGAGTTGTGACTCGCGGACAGTCCTGCTGTACTGTGTTGTGACGTTGCGAACTCTCATGGCTGTGGGCTCAGTACATATTACAGAAGATTCTCTGGTTACTTGCGTTGAGAGGCTTGCGCCAAAAGTGCAAGATCGTTTTTTTTTCATAGTTCGGTTGTAAAAAACAAAAAGCTCTATTC
Organism: Aplysia californica; assembly: GCF_000002075.1. NCBI lineage: Eukaryota > Metazoa > Mollusca > Gastropoda > Aplysiida > Aplysiidae > Aplysia > Aplysia californica. The sequence goes on from NW_004797498.1 coordinate 505,146, forward strand.
AATGCACTTAAAAATTTATATCGGATCTGCTATTCTTACGATGTTAAGGCCTGTTTATTTTTAATGTGCACGAGCCAAGCACTTCATCGTCGCACGCAAAAGACCTCAGTTCGATTCCCGTATGGGGAGAAATTTTTACTGAGAACCTCCGTCTTTCTGCTGGGGCGTTGTTCCCTCTCAGCCCAGGTTGGCCCTGACATTGGGTTGAAGTACGCCTAGCCCGTCTCCTAAATGTTCTGTATTATGTCACTGTGAGTGTAACACATCTACAAAATAGGTTACATACATACGATACAAAAGCCAATCACAACGACCCCTGGAGTTTTCCATTTTAGGGTAATCTAAGTCTACTTATTATTATTACTACCAGAAACCTAGGTCTCTGTTACTACAATACCATGCTCCCTCTCACTTATCCACTCGCTTAGCTGATCAACGGCTGGAAGATAAAAATAACTTAAGCTCTCTACGTCTTGCACCAAAACAAGCCCAGCCTCTCCCTTCCTCCACGGTTCAAAGTTCACACAGCGAGCAGTACTGCTGTTTGAACACATCGAGCGGTCCTGCAGCCATCGAGCGGTCCTGCGGCTTGCCGCTAGCTCGCTCTATCGAGACAGCACAAGTCAGCAGGTCAGGTTTCGAGCTTGTTCTGGGACAATTCACTTGGCCTAGCGCAAATCAGTACTGTTTGAACGTGGGACTTGTGGCTGCGGACGGGATTTGAGACTTGAGGGGTGTCCGCTGCTTTGCGCAGGCCTTCGATTAATCGAGCAAAGTACAGCGCCACGCCGCCCAGTGACACTGTGGGCGGGATCTCTCACTCTCCCCCCTCTCTCTTTTTCTGACGTAAGTGGCTTCGCGGATTGCAAGCAGAGGGGGGATGATGAGGGGGTCTGACACGAGTGGCTTCACAGATTGCTAGTTGCTGTGGACTTGAAGTTTAGACTAGACCAAGGAGGTTACAGTTTGCGCTAGACTCCTCTTATCATGCTGGTGATTTGATTTGATGATTTGACCTAGTGATTTGAGGCTTGTGACTTGAACTAGGGGCTTGCGAGCACGAGCGGGTTTGCTACCGGGGTACAGCCTTAGTGGACAGAGGTCCTGTTCACTGGTGAATCTCGGTTCTGTCTGACACCCATTGATGGCCGAACCTGCATCTGGAGGCGTCCACGGGAGCAGCTTGCTGCCAATGCAATTCGAGAGTGGTTCCATTTGATAGCGGCTCCATTATGGTTTGGAGGAAATTAGCAGGCATGACAGACCCCCAACCCCCTCCCCTCTTTACCATTACCATGTCGACGGTATCCTGACAGGGCAGCGGTATCTGCAAAAGATCCTTCGACCTCTGGTCGTCCCTGCGCTGCAGCAGATTGGGCCTGCTGCTCTCCTTCAGAACGACAACGCCACGCCGCACAGGTTCAAGGCTGTTAAAGCCTCCTTGCAGACCTCAATCCTATTGAACAGTTGTGGGCTGACTTCATTCGGAAAACCATACTTTGCCTGCCAACTGAGAGCAGCTGCTTGGATGGCTGCAACAAGAATGCAACAACATTCCCCAGGCCTTTCCTGCACGCCTGATCAACTCTATACGCCAGCGGTGCCTTGATTGCCTTGCCGTGATTGGTAGGCACACACGCTTCTGGCAGTTAATTCCATTGACATTCACGAGCTGAAACGGGTCGTTTTCTTTGATATTGCTGAGACTTTTTGAGACCATTTCTTTTGTGCTTTTCAATTTTGAGGGTGGGTCCCTTTTCTGTCCCCATAGAATTATGCAAATTTAGACAGCCAAATTATGCACACAAAAAAGCCAAACCTGTCAAACATGAAACATCAGCAGACATGAGAACAACTTTTGATGGATTGAAAAATTGAACCTGCTCAAAGAAAAAAATCCCAACCCATAACCAAGATCTTTTGACAAGGGAAATAACCAGCTTTTCACATAAATGAGACTTATTACCGTGATTATTTCCCTCTAGTCACATGACGAGGCGTTAATTAATTGTTTTGTGGAAAAAAAAAAGAATAAAAACGTGAAAAAAATCGGGGAATCCAAAATTATGCAAATGTTGCAGAATTACGCCGCGGCCGCACTGTCGCATAATCCTACGGGACAGCCTTTTGAGCACTGGGAATTACGCATTTTGGTTTCGATTGTGATGAAATTTCTTTTTTCCACTCATGGATTGATGAATTAAATGTAAGTCAAAGGAAGAACAATATTTTGATTTGCTGGTTTTTATTTTGCCTGCACTTTTGCATGTGGTCCTTAACTTTTTGTGAAGACTGTATGACGAAAGCATGCGTATGAGTGAAGCATGCCTTTGTATTGCCTGCGTTTAGGTGGAGACTATAACTGCAGGACCTACCAGAAAAACCTTCAAACTACCCACGTGGCTGTATGTGATTGTCTTTTTTTAAAGTTTGTTTTAGTAGAGGTTTTACGGCGCTCGCAACTGCATAAGGTCATATGAGCGCCAAGGGATGGACATAAACAGAAAAGTCCTTACAGTTACAGGGAATCAGTAGTCAGTATCAAGCCGGTCCCAGAGTAGCTCTGTAGGTCTGACCTGTACAAGTAGCTCGCAAAGCGCACGCCGTCTGCGTGTCAGCACAGCCGCACTGTGCATAATCCAACGGGGACAGACTAGGTCAACCTCTCGATTCGAAATTTTAATATAGGATAAGGTGCATTTCTTGGGATTTTGTGGTCAAGTGTTGATGCTAATATCAATATCTAACAGTAAAGCACCTAATAATACTTACTTCTTGCTGATTTTGATGATCTGTGAAGAATTTCAGTCGAAAATAAACACGAAGCGAGGTTGCGTGCGACACATGTCCGACGTGTTTTACAACACTGTTGAATACTCAGAATAGCACGTCTGACTCGTCGAGCAGCTCAGTGGACAACAGACAGACCATACAGCGACGCTGCCCAGGCACACGATGATGTATACGTTCATTTGCACAGTGTGAGCTTAAGGTCAGACATACAGAGCCACTTTGGGACCGGCCTTACTCTGCTCACCTCTCTAGCTTCAACAGTATAAAGTCTGCTTCGACTATCAAGGCACCCCGGATCCTTCCTACCAGACGATCAGGGGTGTGGCTGAAAGACAGCAGTGAGATCGTGAAGGAGCTAAGGAGTAGCCGTAGAAAGGCTGTAGAAAGAGTCAGAAGCCCAGAGGAGGGGGCCCTGTTGTATAGCCTCGACTGCCCAACGCATTTTTAAGCATGATTCTGTTGTCCAATCTGTGTTTGAAAAGTGTCTTTTTGTTGGTGATATACAGTGGAAACCATATATATATATATATATAACAGGCCCGGTAATAACAGGGATTTTCTAAATCCCAGTCTTTTCTTACTCTTTGTCTCTATTAAAAGTTAGGGTCCCTAAAAGTTATCGGCAATAACAGGGCCTCATCGGAGCCCAATCGGTTATAAGCAGGGACAAAGGCTCGTTAACAATGTGTAAAAAGTAAGAGAGAGAGAGAGAGAGAGAGAGAGAGGGAGAGAGAGAGAGAGAGAGAGAGAGAGAGAGAGAGAGAGAGAGAGAGAGAGCAAGCCCACGCAGCGGGGGAAGTGAGGGAGGGCTGTAGTGTGCTGCAGACTTCGATCTAGCCCACAGAATTCTACACTTAGTGTAGAATTCTGTGTTCTAGCCCTAAGCCTAGCTCCAAGCGCGCGTGGCCTGCCACATGACCAAAACCCTTGTTCGTAGGTACTTCTAGCAAGTGAAACGTTCCATTAATAAATACAGCTGAATGTGTCCACAAATCCTCACTTCCTTACTTCCCTTGCATTTCTGATTTAACAGGGATCTGATATAACAAGACTTTTTCTATGGTCCCATCATCCCTGTTATATCTGTCCCCGTCGTTTTATGCAACGAAAATTCTGAAATTATTCAAATTGAGCACAAAAAAAAGTGAAATTATGCGATTCTGTTAATTTCAACAAAGAATGATAAAGGAAAATTATAAACAAATTATGCAAAAAATGATCAAATTTAGTTTAGTTATGCGGGGTGCATAAAACCACGCGGACAGTTATATCGGGTTTCCACTGTACATGTACATAGTAAGTACATGTACATAGTAAGTAATGGAGTAGCCAACCAATGGGTGTTGTGCGCCGTGTGCAATTGTACCCCTTGCGGTATGGCGGGGCGGTACAATGAGGTTTGACTGGATACGTATTACTCAAGAACTTTTAAAGGCAATGAAAAAGATTCATAAATAAATATCGAATGGTCCCTTGGCTACAACAGAATCGCCGGGACTGACGTAATGTCTCTCTAAAGTTAGAGCTGAATGATGACTCCCGTTATGAAAGGGCATCACATGATACACTGTTACTGTAACTAATACTAATAAATAGTACAGTGGAGTCCACTTATAACGAGTCCGGGAAAAAAGAGAAGTCTGTTATAAAGACATTATTCTAAAACCCCGTTTTTTTGTCTTCTTTACCTTTGTAATTAAAATACTGCTATAGCGCAATCAGACAAACATGCGAGTCGGTTATAGCGGAATATTGCTGCTGCTGTGCACAGTGCATAGGCCAATTATACATAATTAAAAAACCTCGCCAGTTGAGAAACTTGTTGGTGATCTAGCGAAACAAAGAAAGGAGAGCCAATGTGTGTCAACAATGAAGGCCAGAGCGACTGAGTAGGGAGGGTGTGGCATGCGCAGAGAAGCAGAACGCCTTGCGTGATAGGCCAGTGTAAGCCTAGTTTAGATCATCAAGGCCAGCCATGCCTCTCACTTCTCCGATGCGGGGATGGAGAGGTCACAGCAATGTGATGGATGGAGCGAATGTGTGACGTGCGCAAGCTGACGGAATGCACCACAGGGTGTGGTGGGGTGGGGGAAAACACAGTGGGCGAGTTAGCCGAGAGCTCTTTCTTTCTGATCGCCAACGCTGAGCTGTCAGTCAACATCGCTAGATCTAGCGCTAGAGAAAGAAACCTGATTCGATGTTTGATCAAGTAAGACCCAAAGGTCATGTTGAAACCAAATCATCATCAGGGGAGATATCAAAAGGATATAAACAGAACCGCAAAATCATAGGTTTGGCCTATTTTAGTTTCCCTTGAATTTATTACTGGATCCCTATAGCGAGAATCCTGCTATAACATTTTGCTCCGATCCTCTCCCTCTCGTTATAACAGGATTCCACTGTATAACTAATGGGACCGTTTTTATTACGGTACATAGATTACCCACTGCCACTACCAATTTATCATTTATTGCCACTTTCTTTTCCAGTTACATTCGCCCCCTCCTCATCTTCCATTTTCTTTCTACAGAGTACAAGTACCTTAGTCTCGTGGAAGTCCACTACGGCACACAAATAATGTTGCGCTTATTTAGCGCCCCCCGTGTTCTACAACAGGGTCTATGCGTTGTACAACTATGCGTAAGAGACCGTTCACAAATGACAATCATCAGCTAAAATTTGGCAAAAAATGACCCCGCCTCCCCCCTTGTCATCTTCCCCAGGATCACCCGCCCCCCTCCCCCAAGTAGACGTCAACTAAAAGTAAGGTACGTTTAGTCTAGATAGAACCTGTTCTAATCAGGTCAAAGCAGACTGTGTTGCGGGGAGACGGCTAATTTTAGTTTTTAGGCCAAAAAAATAATACGGTCCAATTTTAACTGTTAATTTTAGGCAAAGAAAATGGGATCTACATGTATTTTTTAATGTTTCTTCTTTTCTCTCTCCCCCCCCCCCCCAAAAAAAAAAGCAACAAAAACCAAACCAACAATGAGCATCATGGTTGACGTCAACTTTGTAAGGACCCCTCCCCTCTCACTCTCTCTCTGAGCTGACTTCTTTTGTGAACGGTCCCTAATCAAACAGCTGCCACAGTTGGGAAAACGAACAAAGTAGATCAAAAACCCAGTGCCTACTTTTCATTATGTTCCCATTACATAATAATACAACAAACAAAGTTCAAATGTTTCGTCACCCCACGGGGAGACGTGACGATGTGGTGGCAGAACAAGGTCACCCTAAGACACTTGAGTCACTGACTAGAAAATCTGGATCAACAGCCGTAGGGTGTAGTATCTTTGACCGAAGTGCATTCCCCTCCTCCATGCCCTGCATTCATGGTATGTATGACACAATATGTGTGAAATCTACACAACCAATTTAAACCGTTTGAGGATTAAGTGAGGTAGAATTCGCCATGGGTGCCGTTTTACTTTTTTAAAATATTTTTTTTTTTACTTCATTTGTTTTTAATGCTTTCTTGTCCATTCCATTCGATTTAGAATCTTTGTCAAAGGTTAGACCACGACAAGTATCATTATAGCCCAGCATGCCTATTCTGAATGCCTGGCTAGCGATTATTTCATTAAATTATATTTTTGTTTGTAAAGTTAAAGCGTTTCATGACGCTCGCAACTGCACAAGGTCACATGAGCGGGCGGGACACATTTTCAGTCGGTGGGAAATTTTGCCCGGGTGGCGGCAGAAGCCTACTCTTAATACTCTTATCGATTTTGGACCACTCAGGGATCTTTAGAAGCTCAACTTGCACACGAGACCTCTGACATTTTTCACCCATATTCGAGAAGACTATATGTGTAGATCGTAGATCTTACCTACCATAAGATCAGGGGTTGGGCGGAAAGCGGAAAGACAGCAGTAAGTAGTAAGGGGAAGAGGAGTAGTTGTAGAAAGGCTGCAGAAAGGGCCAGGAGCCCAGAGGTGCGGGCAAAGGAGGCAGCAAAAAGTGAAGAGGAAAGTAGACGACAGAACATTGAGAGAGCAGGAAAGGGGAACATAGAGAAGAAAACTTTCAGTCGCTATCCAGATTCGGACCTGGGACCTATCGAGAGGCAAACATCTTAATCTCTAGACCACGACAGCCCCATGCTATACAGTATACAATTTTTAAAAATTATACATTATGAAGAGATCAGGCTCCGGGATTTATCATAGCTAGCCAAAATCCAATTATTATTGAGACTGTTACATGTATTAGTTGGGCCCACTGTATCAATATCAAACACAGGTAGATCTAGGCCTAGATGTTCAAGAGAAAATACAAACACGACACAAAATAGATGTTGGAAGAAAAAACCCCCACAAAAAAGTTCATATTTACTTTATTGCCAACTTTTATTCCAAACAGCAACTGTGATGTGAACATAAAAAACAGACGGAGACGGCAATAACAACAGTACAACTTCTCCTATGATGTATTGCGCATGCTGTCTAATAAAAAAAATAAATAATAAAAACAAAAAAAACTGGACTTGCAGTTCAACCATCCAAACAATTAATTGAATAGAAAGTTCTCATCCAGCGCTTGTCATAATATTAAATATACTAAAAAAAAGGCCTGACATTTGGCATCATCCTTTCTCACTATCCCCGACCAAATGTATGAACAAGGGAAAACAGAAGAAAAATTAAAAATTTTCTCTTGACACAATGCCATGAGTTTTATTGTCAAACATACCTTGATTTCAAAGACTCCACTTAGTATACACATGTGTTGATCCCAACTGCATTTTACAAATTAAACAATGAAGCCGTGTCATATTCTATCACACAGACGTAGCAGATAATGAGTAGCATCCAAAATATTTGTCACCTTTGAAATATTGTATTTCATTAGTTGTCTTTTGATCTTTGCTTTCTGTGACGGAAAAAGCTTTTATGTATCGTACACAACAAGATCTTGAGGTATAGCTAATCAACTTGAACCCCATGTCCTGAACAGAATAAACAAAGTTTCTGCAGTTTATTTAATCAAAAATTAAAAAGATACAACAAATAAGTTGAATCAATTTTTCATGTTTAGTTAACTGAATTTCAAACAACCGAAAAAAGATGTAGTTCCTCTTCAGGACTTGAACCGACAAACTTTTCCCCTTATACCCCACTCAAGGTAGGTACTTACAAAAAGAAAATTATGGAATTATTCTTGCTGTCACATGATGTAGAATACTAAACTGCAACAACGTTAAAGTACACATTACGGTAATTAAAATACAAAAAGATTTATGGAAAAAAACAACAACTTCAGCCTATCCTGCAACCATCTGAAGCAGTCAACAAAGTGATAGAAATCTTATTTTCAAACAACTGTTTTGTAACTCAACTCGACAAACACCTGAAATATGTTTTTTTTAAATAACCTGTTGAGTCTTGGGCGTTTAAATAATGAAAACTGACCAAAACTGGTTTAATACAATCTTAGATCAACAAAAAACTATCTGACTGCAAGTTAATTTTGAGCATTCAGCTCTTTGTATTGCTACAACTACATATATGCTTGTAAAAGGAAAGCAAATATTTCAACAGAAGAAAAAAATATATCGCTTTTCAAAAGATGCAGAAAGCAATTCATCTATACTAGCAATTGGAAATTGCTACTGAAGTAGGATTTGCCGTGTGCGTAAAGAAACAGTTTTGCAAAGCCTCATCTATGTTTTGAAAATAAAGACCACAAACCAGTTCGACCACCTAAAAAAGACTGTAAAAGCTTTTCAGCCCGGCTGCGGATTTATGGTACTCCAGAATGTAAAAAACCCCCAAAAAACCAACTGCTAAAAGTCAAAAAGTGGTTATTTTCCACATCCAACACAAACAGCGACCAATAACTGAAATACCGCTCATTTTGAAACCCTCAGTACAATGAACAAATATCATGTGAGACAGCAAAGGTAAGCCTATATTTTTCAAATTTTTTTTTTATTACACTGCACGAACAAAGACAAGACTTTCTCAAAATCAGCTTTCCATCAAAAGTCCCTTGTACTTGTATACTACTAGTGATGTGGATTACTTACAAAACTACACTACCAGTTTTATTTCTAGGATGAAACAGTACCACACCACCTCATTAACTCCCCAGCACTTTGTTATCTGCGTAGCACCTACCTACCTGCCTTCCCAGACATCGGAAACACTCTATACAGCGACAAAGCACAGCTGATTAAAACCTGTCAATTCTTTGCCATATCGACAGACCGAAGGGCTAGAACCCAAATGGCCGCTGGATCGGAAAAGTAAAGTAAAGTAAGTTTTATTCCTATGAATGATTATTCTTCATTTTAAAAACACAAGATTACTATTAAATGTTGTCACCCTTATTTTTTTTAAAAAGGGGTGGGGAAATCTATAGTCCCCCACTGTGGTCTACAAACAGAAAGGACCTTACAGCTACACCACAGAAGCTGGTTAAACATCCTGAAACAACTGAGGATAAATCAATTTGGTGTGACCACAACCACTACTTTTAACCATGGCTTCGACTCTTTGGAGCAAGCTGTCTAAAAATTATATAAATAAATAAATATAATCAAAATTAAAAATTAATCCATGGCCTTGCTTTTCCGTTATTGATGCTCCTTATAATACAGTGGGTTAAGGTTTTTTAACAATGTAAAACAAGAACATTTTTGTGAAAGGCTTATATCATGACAGAGAGATACCAAATACAGAGTCGGATAATTCTTAAGATTCCAGGCAAACATACAGAGCATTTGTCGAGTTCTATCAGCGGTCAAATATTTCAGCAGAATCAGAAAGCCAGACAAAGCTTCTGAGTTCAAAAGAGTAAAGTAAGAGCTGATAGTGGTCTGTAACAAGCACACTTTGTAGCTCTTGGTTGTCCTGGACCTCAACATCAATGCTGACAACACCCCTCTAAGCAAAAAGGAGAAAAGGTGTCTGCATATTATGATTATAATCAAAGCAAGTAACCACATCACTGACAAGAAGGCAAAGAAATCCCCCATGTGATACTGCATGAACTCCTGCAATTCGCTCAGTTATATACAGCATATCGTACAGGCTTCACATGAACCAGACATGACACTGTTTATCGAAGCAATCACAATGGGGTGAGAAAGTTGGCAAACACTTTATTAACTATCTGCCATGAGCAAGTTGGAAATAAAAAGCTGGTTTTTCTGAGGAGTAACTATGAACTTACATAACCACAGAATACAAAAAATGTACAATGTATGTTCTTGTCTAGTTCGACAAAACAGAGTGATAAGAGCCAAAAAAGCATATGAAATGGGAAAAGTTCAATGAATTAAATCACCAATGGACAGTTTCAATTGAAGAAATTAGTAGGCTACTTCCTCATTAATTTAAACAATTTCAAGCAAATTCTTTGAAAACAAATGCCACCCCCCCCCCCCCTCCGATTTGAACAAAGTTCATCAATGCATCAACCGTACAATATATTTCCTGTGTTGAAAGCCACTTTCTGTTCACAAAAGTCAGTTGACTTCCCCTATTTGAATGACTTCTGCCAAATATACCAACTGTACACTAAATCCTCTGTAAACAGCATCCCAAGTCCAGACGCATTTGTACACGTGCATTTCACAACGTCTGCGTATTCAGCTCAACCCAGCAGGTGGCCTGCTTAAGAGCATTTCCTTAATTCGTGTGTAACACAGAAAAAAATCTGCCCACATTAAAGAAACATTTGCACATGAATATAAATGAAACGTGGCCGGTCCTCTTCCAACCACGGGAACCATCGCTACTGATTGGCAGCTTCGCAGGCATCGATCCATTCACTGTACACATCTACAGCTTCTGACAGATCTGAAAAACTGGTTAAGGAAAACAGGAGAGCAGCAAGAAAGCTGTAATCTCATTCTGGGTGAACAAAGAAATAAAAAACAATATCAATAATATAAACAAACTTGCAACCATGAACTGACAAAATTCTAAAAATATACCAAAAAATCGAATTGACAATCTGTTGTCGAGGAGTAAAGTGGCCGTCTTATATAGTGTCATTTTTAATGTTCACTATCAGAGTGTCTGCCCAAAAAGCCATGTTCTGAAAATTACCATTTCCCCCTGAGAAGGGACATAACCACAAAATTAAACTTTTTTCCAAATTGTCTACAAAAGTAACCATCCATAAAAAGAATATCAAAATAAACTGCAAAACACTTTAAAGTTTTAATTCAAACAGCAGCAGTCAATAATTTCATCCCATCATGATTTTCTAGTTGGTAAAGGATGGTCCACAGATCAGTTATTCCAGCTCTATCTTGTGTAACTCACCTCCCCCCCCTCCTCCAAAAAAAAATAATAGAAAAACACACAAAAGCCACACAAATAGATCAAGGGGTACAACTACGGAATTAAACATGCATTAAAAAGCATTTATCACTGCAACTGCCAAGACTGATCATGGGTCGGTAATTTGTTTGTTTTTTTAAAGTTAAAGAAAAGAAATCCAAACTGACAGAGATGCCGGTTTGGCATTTCTCATACGTCTAGTATCTTACACATTATTGTCATAATAATATAATAATCGTGTTCATCATCACTTACAGAAGAGACCAATATCTCCACTCAGAAGAAAAACCCAACCTCCTCCAATCACAAATGTCTCTGACTTCTCTTCCACATTCAAGATAGATGGGTATTTTAAAAATAAAAATCAAGGTAACCGGAACAAGTTTTAGGATAACGAATAACAGTAACAGTAACACCATATATGACCAAAAATTGACGAGTGCCTGATTCCCGTAGCTGTATTTCAAGTGCTCCAAAAGCTATTCCAAATATTTGCAAAAACTGGAAGGTCTTTCCAAACCAAAAAGCATGCTAAAAATAAAATTTGAATGAGATTTCCCTTATAATTCGTTGCCTGTCACACGAAAGGGCGTATTCCAGATAGCAGCACTAGCAGTAAAAAATCAAAAAGGGCGTACGCTAACACTCAGCGCCACCGAACCAGACAAAACGGCGTACACAGGCTTACGCCTTTTCGTGTGCAAAAAAATGATACAAAGTTTTATCAATTCTATTCGCACGAAAAGACGTATACCTTGGATACGCCCCTTCGTGTGAGTGACAGGAACACTTTTGTCCTTTTTTTTCTGGCATAGGCCAGGGCCGTATAACGTAATATCATAGTAATACTAGATTCTAGGCCCTCCTAATGATGCAATAAGCCTGATACACAACACAGAGCACACGCCTTACAGTGTGTTGCAGCGAATCCTGCTTGTACAAGAGTGAAAATGAGGCGGTCCTTATTGTTTTGTTAGCCTACAATTGGTCACTGTTGCTTGCAGCTTACTTCACACACAACGTGATCTGCTTGTCTGATGACTATTGGAAACCATTAGAAAAAGCAAACTTGGGTTTGATCAAATTTAAATCAGATCTGCTTTTTGTCCAACAATACACATGAATATTGCTCAGCTATTAGATTATTATATGTTTTTCCATTAACGTATTATTCTACACTCATTAACTAGAAGGCAACGCTATCTAGACACCCCCCCCCCCCAGGGCAGTGCTGCTGACTGAAGTGATAAAAACATCAGGACTTAGAATTTGTTGTATTGATCCGAAGACAGGTCTACCAGGTGAGCAATGTAAGTAGCCCCTAAATCTTTATATTTTACACACACACACACAAGAAACTCAAACCTAAATCGTTCTTTAGCTTGTACTCAGACTATCGGGATTTTTCTTGTGTTTTAGGCCCAGAATGGCAAGTTCGCATTTCAATGAAAGTGACTCCGACTTTGTCAGATGACATTCCGTTAGCTAAACTTTGAAATGTAAGCCTACAATGACAATTTAATTTCCTGATCAACACGAGGCTGAGAATGAAGACACGTCTCTTGGCCTGGGTGACTTCGATGATTCGGACACTGATCATTTCCGAGAAGTTCCAGTATTTTGTAGTCAAAAGGAAAGACAGGGCAATCAACAAACTCTGAATCCATAGTGCACAATGATTTTGAGACCGATGAAACCCACAGTAGCAATGAACGGCTACCAGAATCACTTGAAGTTGAAGGGTAAGCCCGCCAGGCGTCGCCAAAGAAACAAAGAGAATCAACTCGAAGAACGATGCAAAAAGAAAGCGACAATGTGGCGAATAGTACATGAGCGCCGACACGAAAAAGGTTGTTCCAGCACGAATGATGAGAGAGGGCTGCGTTGGAAAGGAATGTACGAGAGCTGGCCGTCAGTGTTCTGGAATCTCAGGAAAGGACAGGAGGGAGATATTTCAGGACTTTTTCAGGTCAGTTTATAAACTGGCTGACCTGCAGAAGCAACGAGAGTTCGTTGCGTGGCATATTGTGACGACAGAGCCCAAGGTCACGAAACCAAACTCTCGACGCAGCAAAACGCATGCTTATTACATCACGGTCAATGGAAAGCGCTTGAAAGTGTGTTGGAACACATTCCTTGCAACCTTGGGTATTTCAGAGAAATGTGCCCAAGTTGTTTTGTCAAAGATTACGGAGACCGGCATTGTGGAAGAAGACAAGCGAGGGGGCAATCGGAGCAGATGTAGACAAGAGAAGAACAAATCAGGGAGATGACCAGTCAACACATTGACAGATTTCTACGCGTGGAATCGCACAACTGTTGGGCCTCTTCCAGCAAAGAGTATCTCAACCCAGACCTCACATTGTCCAAAATGTACGACATGTGCGTGAAAAAAAATCCATGCAAGGACATCCCAGGTTTTCACACATTCAGACGAGTGTTCAAGACAAAAAAAACCTGGCCTTTCATAGTCCTTAAAAATGACTAATGCTCACTCTGCAACTCTTTCCGAAAAGGGGAAGAAGCACAGAAAAATGAACTCAGGGAAATTTATAACAGGCACGATGCAGAAAAACAAAGGGAAGGACAACTTAGGGAGGATTGCAAGAAGATGGTTCAAGCTGACCACAGCTTTCTGGCTGGGAACTTTGATCCCCAGCAGGTCATATACCTGCCAATTTCACATGAAAATGCTTTGTTCTACAAGAGGAGACTTTCCAGATAGACAGACAGACAGACAGACAGAGAGGTATGGGGAGGAGAAGAGAAAGGGAAAGGTTTGGTGGGTGGAAAGGGGGGGGGGGGTGAGGAGTGATGTCTTGGAGGAATTTTATCCTCTACTTTTACCTATTTTATAAATAAACCAGACCAAGGTTGGCTGCAAGTATGAAGCTATCAGGCTACAATGGTCGATCCAATGGTACAAGAGGGTTTGCCCAGTTGTTACCTTTGGGTAGAACAAGGTGGCAATGGGCTAATAGACATTAACCCACTAACCACTCCATCACCAAAAATAGGAGTTTTCTTTAGAACCCCCCCCCCCCCCCCCGGGTCGGAATTTAGGGTGGGGGGGAATCTGGAGTCTCTAATGGCAAATCAATAATCAATGTGTACGGTATTGCCAACATCTGCAATACAAAACTGTGTACTTTCATGTCATTCATGACAAATTGTCAACATATTGCACATAATCCTGTGTGTTTTCACATCATTTATAGTAATATATAGTAATAGGGGAGAATGACTGATGGAAATGGAATTCAAGATAAAAAGAAGGGAAAAAAAAGGATTTTTATGCAAAACAAAACATTTTCGATTAACAAAAACATTTATTTAAATCTAAAGGCTCAAATTTTATCAGACTATTTGGCAGATTTGGTTGTCAATTTTATAGGTTCGAGTTAGCAATTTAAAAAAAAATAGGAAACGATTTTTAGCATAAAAAAAGAAACATGTTGAACTCTTAGTTTTAGTACAGTTTTTTTGGTGCTCGCAACTGCATAAAAGGTCATATGAGCACCAAGGGATGGATGTCAACAGAGAAGTCCTTACAGGGAATCAGGCTTACTCTGCTCACCTCTCTAGCTTCAACAGCACAAAGTCTGCTTCGACTATCAAGGCACCCTGGAAATAGCAGATCACAATAGTGTGACAAACATACGAAAGAAGAAGAGGAAAAATGACGATAGCAAGGATAAGGAAAGAAAAAGCAGCAGTTCCATGTTGCAGTTCAGGCACAGGTATGAGCATGACCCATTTACAATTCTACTGTGCATCAGGATAAGATAATGTCCCGCCCTTTGGGAATGGCCTAAAGACAATTCAGTCAGTGGCACCTTGAACTCTACACATTCAACCCCTTTATTGATTTTTGCAGATATCTTCATTCGCAGATATTGAGAAGTAACTCATTTTGTCAGCGTGTTTCACAAATCACAAATAATTTTATTCAAAGACAAATAAGACTCTCATCAAAGACAAATTTTTTAACTGCTGGGGCATGCGTATGCTGAGCAGATGAGTATTTATAATATATGCATGTACACCCACTGAAGCATGTGCTCAGGTCTATAGCGTTAAAAAATACCAAAGGAGATATACACAACAGAAGAAAACATACAATTTTGAACATTCAATAAAGGATACAGTTGATATTTGTCTGAAAGTCTTCCAGGCACACATTACAGGTTATCATTCCTGTGTTAGCATCACGATCCCTGAAAATTAAAAAAAAAAAAATTAGCGTCCTAATTTAATACAACATTAGAAAAGATATATAGGGCACCAAAAAAGCCGAAAACATGCCCGCATAAAATTCTCGAAGTGGTGTCAGAGCCAAGTGGTTGCATTCACACATAAGCCTTAGACCAGAGTGTGATCCCTGCACATGCATCAATTAGGGTATGGCTGCCTATCTATAGTCTCTTGGATATTTTTACAAATTTTCCCCCAGCTCATGATGCTGAAGTTGACTTTCTCCTTCCAAAACACAGTGTGACACTGAGCCAAACGGCATGCACTGAGAGGCTATCAGACTGGGAAAAAGGCAACAACTTAAGGAGATAGATAAACGTAACAGGGTAACAAAGATTTTGTTAGTATGTTAGTGTTTCAGCGCCTATAAAATAGGAGCTTGCACTATTCCTTCCCAGGAGGTTGAGATTGTTTCAGAATGCTATCAGATCTGAACGGGTAAGTCTAGATAGTAAAGCGCATAGAGCTTGCTGTTGAGCGGGAATTTGCGCTACAAAAGCTATCAGTGAAAATGAATGATAAAGAAGGTAGTGACTGAAGATATCCTATTCATTGCACAGTAAGTAATAGTAAGTTCTGTTTCAGTTTGAAGAGAAACATTGACATGGTTATGTTCATTGTGCCCCGAGAAAAAGCATTTTATAACAAACGAAGGAACACCATGGGGATAATAAAGAAGTATGACCTACTAGTCGCAACGTCCAACAATTCGCTGAAGTCATCAAAGACAAAATAAGAGTGAAACACCCCACTAACAAGTACCAGTACAATGCGAATTTACCTTGGGTGGACCAAAAGTTATCTATTACTGCCAAGTGGCAAAAAATACAATTTTTATTAATGCATGTGGATTTTGAAGATCTATCTTTATAATTCCCCCCCCCCCCCAATCAAATGCAGTTTTAACATGAGCTACTACTCAAAAGAAAAAATAATCTAAAAAACACAAGAGTGCCTATTTAGGCAAGGAATTGAAATGAAAGACTAGAATGTTCAGAACAGACCATGTGGGTTTTCTTTTACTCACAATTTAACCTCGCATGACTTTTCGTGATTGCAGAATGGACAGTTGAACAAGGTATCCAGGGGTTCAATGGCCTTGCGCCTGGGTGGAGGTTTGCTTGCTTTCTTGCGACGACCCATTTAGAATTCTATAAATTTATAAAATCTGAAACAAAGAACAGGTATAATCAAATGAACATAAAAGAATAGTGCTTAAAAAATATAAGCTTTGTTCTAATTACAGAGTAAGCTTAGAAAAAACAAGGATAAAGGACACATGAGGACTTAATACAGCTGTTTGAATACTCAAACACAAGTAAGGACCTCTGTGCCAACTGCTACGGTGAGAAGAACAAAAAAACAACATGGAGGAAACAGCCTAATTGTTAGTAAGTAAACCAGTTGGGGCTGCTGAGGAACTTCTTTAAAAAAATTTGAGACAGATTGTCTGCGACATATCCTGTAACTATCATGTCATAGAGAGTGATAGAAATCTGTAGGTTGTTCGCGCCTGACAGGCTGCGTTTTTCCTGCTCTGTAATGTTTAGTTTGTGTCTTTTTCGTATCTTGTGAATGGATTGTGGCTTTTCAAGTTGGCTTACAGGATAAATAAAAAACATTTGTGCTTTTTGTGTTATTTTTATTAGTGCTTGATCGCAAATTACCAACTATTTGCAAGAAATATATTTTGTTATGGAAGTTCTACACACATTAGATTGGGTGATTACGGACAGTGTCAATAAAATCGGTGAAATTCAAGTAAAGAACAAATGCGTTTCTGATCACTACGCGGTGTCCTTTGAAATAACTCGTATAGGGAAGCCCAAACTGAGACACCACAAAATAACAATCCGGAAAATGGACATGGATCATGAAAAGTTTGGAGCGGACATTCGCCAGCTACTAAAATTCATACACGGTTCAACCTCCGAGAAGGTAGACACTTTCAACACCAAGATGTGTGAACTACTAAACCAACATACACCAGTCAAATCCAGAACAGTAACTGATCGACCTTCTGCCCCGTGGATGACTTTGGAAATTAAACAATCTAAAATGGAACGTAGACGAGCTGAAAGACGCTGGAGATCATCAAAGCTGAAAATTCATGAGGACATTTATAGACACTGTAACAACATAGTGAAATCGTTCATAACATCTGCCAAATTTATGTATTATAACAGAAAAATTAATGAATGTACCACGTCTAAAGCTAACAAATCAGTTGTCTGGTAAGAAAGATCAGGCCAGCAACAAGTTTCCCACTAATGTACCTAAAAGTAACCTTCCTGATGTTTTGGTAAATACTTTAGAGACAAGATATCCACGATTAGGAAACAAATTGACACGACTACCCATAAACTACCATCTTTTGAAACATTTTCTGGGGTAATCTTTAATGAATTTGTATGTGTAAAACAAGAAGATGAAAGATCAATCATAATGTCATCACCCCATAAAACATATATAGTCTTGATCCCATTCCAACACCACTGCTCATCACAATCTTTATAGTGTCATTGGATTTATAACTTCCATCATTAATGAGTCTCTTCAGTCTGGAGTAGTACCATCACTCTTTAAGCATGCTTTAGTTTTATTCCCTTTCTCAAAAAATCAAATCTTTCCCCAGAGGAGCTCAAGAATTTCAGACCTGTCTCCAACCTTCCCTTTTTATCAAAAATTTTGGAGAAAGTTGTTTTGGTTCAATTGAAAAATCATTTAAAAGAAAACAATTAATATGAATTATATCAATCTGCCTATCGGCAATTTCATAAAACAGAAACTGCGCTATTGAAAATATATAACGACCTCTTGTGTGAGGCGGATGAGAACAAAATATCAATTCTTTCTCTTCTTGATCTTAGTGCTGCCTTTGACACTATAGATCACACTATTCTTATTGAACGATTGTTCAACATGTTTGGCCTGTCTGGCAGGGTTCTTGACTGGTTCAGGTTTTACCTGATTGGCCGTACACAATCTGTGGTTGTGCACGACTCTTTTTCATCAATTTTTAAGCTGGACTTTGGAGTGCCTCAAGGTTCAGTATTGGGTCCAATCTTGTATACGTTATATACACAGCCGCTTGGAGATGTGATTAGAAAGCACAATATGAATTATCACATGTACGCTGACGATACACAGTTATATAAATCTGTTCCACCATCAGATGTTAAAACACTGCTTACTACCATGGGTCTGTGCATTGATGACATCAAAAAGTGGATGGTTGATAATAAGCTCCAGCTTAATGAAAATAAAACTGAAATTCTTTTATGTAACCCAAAGAAAAGCCATATCCCCGTAGACATTGATCATATTTGTACTGAAAATGAAAAACTGTATTTTACTAACAAAGCAAAAAATCTGGGAGTGTATTTTGATTCAAAATTGTCCATGGAACATCATATCAATTATTTAAGTACCATTTTATTTTGTGAATTGCGTAAAATTGGTCATATGTCTATGTTTTTGAATGAACACTCGTTGAAAACGCTCGTGTTATCTTTCTTGTTTTCACGCCTCGATTATTGCAATGCTTTACTAGCTAACTTACCAAATACCACTCTTCACAAGTTACGCTTTCAAAATCATGCTGCTAGGCTTGTACTAAAGAAAAGAAGAGGGACCACATCACTCCCATGTTAAGAACGTTGCATTGGCAGCCATGTCAGCTAGAATGTCATATAAAATTGCAATATTATGTCATAAATGTGTCAATAACAAAGCTCCCTCATATCTTAGTGATCTCATCCAGATTTCTGTTCCATCTAGATCACTAAGATCAGGCGATCAGTATCTTTTAAGAGTTCCGAAAAGGGGGGAAAAAATTAGCTGAAAGATCGTTCGCCCACCTTGCTCCGTCAGTTTGGAACTCTCTTCCCCAAACCTTGAGACATACGACATCTGGGTCTAAATTTTAAAAATCTTTAAAGACACATTTAATTTAATGACATCCTTTTTATGTCAGTAGATTCATGTTCAATACAATGTTTTGTAAATGACTATGTATCCATTTATGTATTTTGTGAATTGCAGATTCAGCAACCGTTAGTGGGCGGATCCGGTTGACGATGTCGGAGGAGAAACGTGTGAGAACATGTGGCGCAGCAGAGATTTTGGTAAAGCGGAGACTTGGGACACTGAAGACTCTCATAGAGGAATTAGGGATAACAGTCCAGGTCCGACTCGTGCCTTCAAAGAGACAAAGTTGTAAATGGACCTGCATTTTATTATCCGAATCATTGAAGAGATCGAAGTCCGGAATATCTAGGCATCGGATGAGGACTTTTACCGCAGGAACAGGCACAGGGTTCTCACTATTATATTATATTAGTATTACTTGATCCCAGCCGCTGTTTCTTTTTAGGGGGAGGCAGTGGAGGGAGACCAGAAGTGGATGATTGATCAGCAGGTTCCTGATTTTCTTGATTACATGTCGTAGGCTTATTTTTGCTCCTTTTCTTTTGAGGGGGAGGCAGCGGAGGGAGACCAGAAGTGGAGGATGGACCAGCAGGTTCCTGGTTTTCTGAATTAGTCGTATAATAAACAGAAAAGTGGACCAGGAACATTTTATAGTTTGCTCTGCCCAAGAACTTTACTTTATAGTGGACCCACATTGCCAGCCTAGGCTAGGCCTAAAGTAAGAGGTACCATGAGACTAATGAGAGACAATAGAGGCACAGGTGAAGTTTACCAGACCAGTGAAAAAAGGGGGAGACATGGTGGAGGTATCTAGATTCGTTTCTAATCTAACGTGTACTGTAGCTAGGCTGTCTTCTCAATTCAGTTCAGACCTTTTCTTCTCTTTGCTTACTTGGGCCAAGACTTGACTTGACCGTAGCCTAGATTCTAGAAGAAATGGAGAATCGGGAAGGATTTTTACCTGTCCTGTACCGTGGTCTCAAAAATCCGTATTAGATCTAGATCTAATGTACATGATGAATAACAAGCAAGCATAGAATGACCATTCCTTTCTTTTAAAAAAAATTCTTCCACTCACACCAGAATCTACTCTTAAATATCTAGATCTACATTAGATAAAGAAAAATACATGTGTATTTAGTAACCCATCATCATCATGCCCATGTAGATCATAGTGGGAACAATTATAGATCTAGACATCTAATGGGCCTGTCTGTTCTCAGTGTCATTGGGAATAGTTTCTTGGCCTCATCCCAGTGACACTGGGAACAATTCTGGCCTATTCCCAGTGCTTTCCAAAATTAAAACCTTTAGCCTAAAACTAAAAGTGGGATATCTGGGTGTGACAAATGAGGTACCAAATCAACTTTATGTAGTAACTCTGTAGTAATACATGTATCATATTATTTATGGCCGAATGATTGCAGTTTTACTTTTAGGGACTGCGTGTTCACAAATGACCCCCCTCCCCCCCTTCAAGTTGCCGTCAACCAAAATGTACACATGTGTAC
Organism: Aplysia californica; assembly: GCF_000002075.1. Classification (NCBI taxonomy): domain Eukaryota; kingdom Metazoa; phylum Mollusca; class Gastropoda; order Aplysiida; family Aplysiidae; genus Aplysia; species Aplysia californica. Next base: position 525,932 of record NW_004797498.1, read on the forward strand.
ATTTAGATAGAACCTGTACAGGGTGCATTTGCACATTTGATCTTTTTTTAAAAAAATTGTTTATTAATTTAAAGAATACAATAATGGTGGCGCTGCCCCTGCTTGCACTGGTACGTATGCAGCACTCAAGGGGTCTGGCCAATTTTGGTGGATCGTGTCACCACAAATTTGGTGTTATTAGTACTTTCATACACTCTTTCAGAGCCTCTGTGAACTCTGAAAAGCTCTTGAACTTGGCTCCCACTTCCATGCTGAATAGATCTAGAAAAACTAGAACTAGATCTAGAGTCTAGGTGTTGAGTAATTTCAGATTTGCGATGCAATAGCCTTGGGGCCAACAGAACGCTACTGGCAAGGTTCCCCCAGGGCTCTGTTTTGAAAAATGAAAATGCCACGCAGGTAAGCTTATTATAGAATCTATAGGCCAAGACCGCCTAGTTTTGCGGACTCTCGCAGCATTTACCAATCTCGTGCAGCGATCTAGCACAGCGTTCGCAGAGCGCAACGATCTCGCGCAGCGTGCAGGTCGGGTCGACCCTGTGCGAATATAATTAGGCCGGCACTATTTCTCCGAACGTTCGGGAAAATAAAGCTAGATCTAGGCACTATTTCTCCGAACGTTCAGGAAAATAAAGCTGGGCACTATTTCTCTGAACACTCTGAAATCACATCCTTTCCGCAAATTTTCGATACTATATAGATCTATAATTATAGTATAGGCCTACCAAAGATTGTTCGTATACAATGTATGGTTCAATCGGTCCAAAAAATGTCCGCAGTAAATATTTAAAGAAACGCTACAGCTCCAAACAGTTTTTCGCTACAGATATGACGTGTTGTCTATGAAGGGTGCTGCTCTTAAACTTAATGTGTTGTGTTCACTCATGTGCTGTCTAGTCTAGGTCTACGGAGGGTTATTGATTAAGACACACATAGAACTAGCATAGATATCTGCGTTTGTCGCGGCCGCGACCAATCAATCGTGGCTCGATTTTTTGGCATTTTTTGGCCCCCAAATCGGAGAATAAAAGTCAAATATAAAAAAAAACAAAAAAAGAAAGAAACCGAACCTCTTTACTTTTGAAAGAAAGTTCACCTAGCTTCACTTCGTCTTTTTCTCACTTGTTGGCACCACGTTGATTTACTTTTATTTTTCCCTCTTTGTGGTGTTTTATTTTGTTAGTGTGTATTTTTTTCTTTCTTGTTATTGTTCTGATGTGTTGTTTTTCTATCAATTTTTTTCCGAGGCCATTTTTTTTTAATGGGAAAAAGGGGGGGGGGGGGGGGGTGTGTGTGTTATATGGCCGTCGTTATTCGGACTCAAGTCCGAATAACATTTTTTCATATTCGGACTGGAGTCCGAATAAAAAAAATTCTTATTTGGACTCGAGCCCGAATATGAAATGTTTTTATTCGGACTCGGGTCCGGAAAAAAGGAAGTGTCTTCGTTCTATAGATCTAACTTTCAGTGCTTCCAATTTTCCGCCATTATTTAGTTTCCCCCACACCTTATCTGCCGGTCTTATGCCCGCCGCCTCATTGATACGCCCCCCAACCACGTTTCCCACTTTCTTTGTTGTAGAAAAAGGTAAAATTGAAGATTAGCAGACCACCTGGCACCTGCATATTATGAGCTGTGTAAAAAAAAAAAAGACCGATTCGTTCAAACGTTCAAATACACAAGCCTGTGTCATATCGATTGTTTACCAATAAAAAGTTGTGTTGCTGTGTAGAGCTGAGCATACGGCAACTTTTGATTCCATAGACCAGCGCGCAATTCATTACGTAGATCTACGTCAAGACTAGCTTATTATTGTAATAATGATCAGTTGCCGGGGGGGGGGGGGGGGGGAGGAGACTGTGTGCGTATGCGACGTTCAAAGCCCGGACGGATAGTGCCCTCCACCACCCTCCCCGACACGCACACAGCCACACGTATGCAGGCCGCCCATCCAACCCTGACACATGCTAACGAGCCATCTTTAATTGCTTCTGATGACCTCTTGACAAATAAACATTTATTAGAAGCGCTATAACTTTTCAGGCCGGCCTCAAATTCATCATAAGATTAAAACTCGGCTCCTGCACAAAACGCCTTTTTGCCCGAAGTGATCCCGGTCTCTACCCAGCCTGAGGCGAGTCACGAGTGAGGCAGGACAGGAAGCTGGATTCACGAGTTACAGGAAGTCGGAAGTGATGTCATGCTGGACAAGAATCAGAGTCCGAATAACATTTTTTCCTTCCTTCATTTGATTCTAAATATATATATATATATATATATGCATATGTATAAATATCTAGATTTAAATGTGTTATGTTCTAGAGCGTACGTTCCATCAAAACCGATCACATGTACTGACACTGGCAGGCCCCTTAAATGTGTGCGATTCCATAATTTACATGTAATATCCTGTACTTTGTTTTAAAATTACGCACATTTAGTGTTAAAATAGCCAATCTTCTTCGGACAGGTGGACTCATGCCCTTATTTGTTAATTTTTGTGGGCTGTTCTAATTTTGATTTCATTCTGTTGTGAAAGCTTTCTTTTTCTCGTTTTTACACTCATCTAAAAATCTCTAGACTAGCCAGGCTAGCTCTTGAAAATTGAAATAGATATAGATCTAGATCTAAAAATTTGCTCCTGTGTGTGTGTATGCATGTGCGTGTTTGAGTGTGTCTGTGTGTGGTAGTAAAGTAAAGTGTGTAAGTGGAGAGTGAGGAGCGTGCGTGTGTTTGTTTTTCGGGCTTTATTCAGTAACAGTTCAAAAAGTATACAAAAATAGAAACACAGGATCCATTCACTCCAGGGCTCATGAGTCGTTCCTCTCAGTTTCACTCATTCATTCAATTCCCGTGTTCTCTCCCGCGGCTCATCGCCGTCCGCATGACTTTCACTCCCCACCCCCTCCCTCAAACTCAAGGCACACACAAAGAAAATCTCTCACATTCCCTTGCTCCCTGCGAACCATGGACAATAATATAGAGGCAAAACACTGCCTTAGCCGCATTCCTTTCGTTCGTGAGCTGTGGACCAGGCCAGGGGGGTCGGTGTCGTCGTCTTGTAGTTGCTGTCGCCTGTGGATACACTCGTACTCTTCCTTTCACCTGCTCTTTCACTCATACTGTCTCTTCATTCACAGCTCAGGTCGTCATACGTTCTTCAAAAGTTGCCCTCTGATCATGTTTAGTTAGTGTGTGTATAAGTTTGTGTGTGTACATGTGCATGATGGTGGTGGGTGTGTGGTGGGTGTTACTGAAGGTTGTCTGTAGGCGGGCTTGCCATGCAGTGTTCCTTCCCAATCCCAGACCAGAGGCAGAATGAAAGTTGGCGCCGAACTCACAATAAATAGGCAAAAAATCACGAGACTGGAAGCCGGAAACCGTTCGGAGAAATAGTCACTTCGATGTATAATTAAGGGGCGCTTTTTCGGTAGTTCCCACCCCCCTTATTTGATAGAGCCTGACCTACATCTAGATCTATATACGTTTGATTCGCGGCAAGCTAAGATGTCAAACCTAACAACTGCAAAACATTAAATTGTGGTAAAATTCAGGGCATGCCCCCCTGAAACCCCCCACCTTGTTTTTATTAGGTCAGGGGGGCAAGCCCCCCTGAAACCCCCCTACTCTTGGGGCCAAAACCGGCGAATAACAAATGCGGGGTGGGAACTACCGAAAAAGCGCCAATTAAGGCTGATAATAAAGGCTGAAATAAAGCCCGAAAAACAAACACAACAAACACGCACGTTCCTCACTCACTCTCCACTTACACACTTAACTTACTTAAGATTACTACCACACACAGATACACTCACACATGCACATGCATACACACACACACACACACACACAGAATCTAGAGATCTAATTGCCTAGATCTAGATATCTATCTAGATAATCTAGAGCTAGAATCTAGATTAGATCTCTAGATCTATAGTAAAGTCCATTATTATTGTCATGGAGTCGCAAGGCAAGGCCAAGCCAAAGTGTTCCCCACCACCTGACTGAATTAGAATCTAGATTCTAGATAAGGCCAAGGCTTTACGAAAGTTAATGACGACTGACTACTTACCAAAATGCAAATATCAAGAAAAAGAGTCACTATTTTGAATGTCCGCAGCGCTATAAACGCTGAATAAACTTCTTCAACTGTTCAGAAGCACGCAGTATGTTCACAGATGAAATTTCGGGCTGTTTCAGTTTGGGCAACACCGATGCAACGCAAGAAGCGTCAACAAATTGTGACAAGCGTGCTCTTTCTTGTCCAGGATGCTCGTTGGAGTCAAGGATAGTTAATGAAGGAAAGCGTATCAATTATGTCTGATGTTAATTCCGAGATGATGTTTCCAAAAATGATATGAATTTATAGTTTTGCTTTTTAAAATTGATTTTTGCATTGTTATAAACTGATGCACTTGAACTAATTTAAAGTTTTATGGAGTATCAACATAAGGAATTCCATTATGGTTTTCTAACCATAATGTACTTTTTCTAACTACTTGTAGCCAATGTGGCATACGGATCTTTTGTGTCTTCCGTTTAAAAAAGTATTAGGCCTAGTCACAGAATTCTACACTTATAGAACGGGAACTGTACCACGTGACCTGTGAGGAATTGAAGACCGAAAACAATGGCGTCGTGAGGGCACTATTTATCGTTTTCGGAAGTAACCCTATAGCTTTTAAAGCAAGAGCGGCTTTTACAAACGAGTGAAAAGTGGAACATTTACTGTCCAGTTTGTAATTTTGAGTTACAGAATTCACTGTGCAACTAGAGATTGGAATTAAGGTTTTAAATTGTTGTGTTTTGGAGTGCAACAACAGAAAAAGCAGACATACAGAGTTTATATAGATATGAATAAGATCTACAGAACTGAAAAAAATTCATAGCACTTCTAGCTTCCCACACACATTTTGCATACGCATATGGCCTACGTAGTTTTTTAGTAGTAAAACTTATTACAAGAAATTTGTTTTACACTGAACATATTTTTTCACTAGATCTTATTAATGTTCTCAAAACATGCGTTCAATAATTAACTTTATGTCGCCAGCAGAAGTAGAAAAAAGGACGGACTTGCTTTTAAAAGAGATTTAGCTCCAGCTATAAACTTTTTAAAAATCTGTAGAAACCATTGACTGGGATTTTTTTTTTATATATTGGGCTAGTATTTATTAAAGAATTTTCTTTAAAGAAATTTCTAGAATAATATAGAACCTATAGATGTGTACAAATGTTTGAAAAAAATACTCATCGGTTAAGACGAATTGATATAGATCTAAGTCATTGTGTAAAAGTAGGAGAATCTAGATCTAGGTGTTTGATAGTTCAGTAGCCTAGATATTTGATAATAAGTTGCGCATCAAATTTTTGACCGCATGCTACAGTAGTGAAGATAGCGTATTATTTTCATCCGAAACATTAATTTCCGCATCCATACACCTTTTTGAGCCTTTATAAGCACATGTAGTCCTACTTTAATTATGTTTTTGTTTTTGAAAGCATTTTCAATTCCTTTCACTTTCACTTCCCACGCGCGGCACATATAATTATGATTATAATTTAAGATTCCAAATCTGACGAATGTATTATTAAATAGCGTATAATGCTGAGTTAGCCAATGCATTGCAATGCGCACTATTATCAATTGATCGAATTGTAACAAGACTTCAATTTGATCCGTAACAAGAGACCACTTATTTTTTTATACGTGTTCATGAATGTGTGTTTGTTTACTGTGTGCGGGGATTAAAAATTAAAGATTAAAGATTCCAGATCTGACGAATGTATTTATAAAATAGCGTAATAGCGTTGGGTTAGCCGATGCCTTGCGATACTTGCTTTTATCAATTAATGATTTGTAACAGGACTTCGATTTGATCCGTAACAAGACAACACTTATTTGTTCTTATACGTGTTTAAAAATGTGTGTTTGTTTACTGTGTGCGGGCATTAAAGATTCCAGGTCTGACGAATGTATTTATTAAATAGCATATAGGCCTATAGGGCAGGGGTGGCCAACGCATTGCGATACGCACTTTTATCAATTGATCGAATTGTAACAAGACTAAGTGTAGAATTCTGTGGGCCTAGTAGATCTCTACCAGTCTACCAGCCAAGGAGATTAAAAGTAGTTCTAAACTCCTTGCTACCAGCACAGAATTCTGTGATTACCAGAGACCACAGATGTACACTATAGGCACAATGGAAAGCAATAGATCTATATACCAGAGACTCTTAAATAAAATTAAATACTCTCTGTATATACTTTAAAAGGCATGATGTGGGGGGAAGGCCATGGTCAAATTACGTCATTTTTGAGTCTCAGACACAGAATTCTACACTAAGTGTAGAATTCTGTGGTCTCAGATAAAAATTTGGCTGTTAATCTAGACGGTCATATAATTTATGATCACCTAGCTGTTAACGGATTCGAGTACTTTGAATGTCTGCTTTCCCAAAATAAAGGTCAAATGTCCCTATCAATAGCAGAACGTGTTCAAAAACACTCACAAAGATGACACCCCCTTTCCTCTAAGTGGAAAAAACCGCATTTCTTACCTGCGAAATTAGAGATCACACAAAATGATGTATAACATGACTGATTTCTGAGCGTGTGGAGAGCTTTATGCCCATTTCATAAAAGGATATTTTAGGGCCAAAAAAAGCGGTTTTTTCCACTTAGAGGGAAGGGGGTGTCATCTTTGTGAGTGTTTTTGAACACGTTCTGCTATTGATAGGGACGGTAAGATTGAAGAATACCGGACCAGTGGACTGACATTGCCTATGTCTCAACCTTAGGAATTCATGATTTTCCCGAGTTTTTATCTCTCAATGGAAAACCTCGGACCGGTAGATCTAATCATTAAAAATTTCGTCAGGGGGGCCCCCTGAACCCCCCTCCTTCACCCGCGCACCCACCCCACATTCTCGCGCAATAATGCATACGAGTGGTCCGGTGTTCTTCAATCTTCCCATTTCGCAAAATGGCTATTCAAAAGCAGTTCGGACTTAATCATTGATGTAAATAAGTTATACAAGTAATGTCTGTTTCCATTGGTAAGTTTCCATTATTATTTAGCTGAGAATGATGTGTCGTCATGATCTATATATGCAACTAGATTACTGCGCGCGTGCATGTGCTGTTTAAAACATGTTTAACTAAGTTCAAATTCAAGTTAATCAGCATTTTGTGAATGAACTCCCCTTATAGTGCATGAGCACTTGAACATGCCAGAACTGGTCAAATACCGAAGATTTCGGCCAAAGCCAAGGAAATTAAAAGTAAACATTTAGTTCTAAACTCCTTGGCCAAAGCCTACTCTCATGGCGCTGAAATGGGGATCGTCCTCCCGCGTCCTACGGCCCTCAACGAGAGCTCGGTAAGAGCTTCCGAATTTCCGGATAAATCAGGAAATCCAATTCATGAAAAAGGCCGAATTTTGCACGCTGGCCGATCGTTGAGAAGCTGTTGCACATAAAAAAATAAAATAAATAACAGTCTTGACAAGAGATATATATGAGAAAACTGTTTCGTAAATTTTAAGCCCCCGTGTACTTGATTTCACGGAGTCGGAAAAGTTCAGGACTTTTTTTTTGGAAGCCAGTTAGCACAACTGCTCGATACAGCCAATCTACGTTATCCTCTGGCCTTGACCGGGGCGACGGCGCAAAAAAAAAAAAAAAAAAAATCATACAGAAAACACCATCTTTTTGTTTTATGGTGACAAACGTCTTGTGTGGGACGCCATGTATTCGGATTCAGTCTCCCCGCCGCCAGCCAACTCTTCAGCTTTTGCCCTCGACAGTGCTGCGTAGAGTCGAAGAAACCAAGTCGTTTTTCGAAACAATATCCATCGCCGAAGGAACGCTTTTTCAATATTGGCAGTATACGAAAGTCTGACTCAGCAATCGTAACCCAACAGTAAACCCATTCCCACAAGCCATTGTCTCCACTCACTGACCAGCCAAAAACCCTCCCACACGACACGCCCTAGTTTGGGCGAGCCTAGAAGTCTCCCTCAAGTATCTGAATAGGGTTGTACCGTGAATGCAGAAAAGTTACGCAAAACTTCCGTTCTAACTTATCCTAAGTACGTATTTTAGTATTCGGCTGTGAATACAAAAAAAAACATAGCAGCGGTTTGAACAGAGTTCTTGCATATCATGCACGAAAAATCTTGAACAGCGTGGAGATAAACATTTTACGAAAACGACCGAACGAGTTCTGTATCGTCGTTGTAAACTTAGAGGGATCAATTGTGGAAGAAAAAGACTAGAAAAAAACTACCAGCTGATGACTTAGATCAACCTTCCCTAAGCCTGAGAGACAACAGGGAAAACATTGATGAGCAACCGAATGCTGAGAGTGAGACACCAGCGTGGATGGAAAGTAAGTGGAAGGATAATATCACATTGAATTTTCCAACCCCCTCTCTTTCTCTCCCCCCCCCTCTCTCTCTCTCTCTCTCTCTCTCTCTCTCTCTCTCTCTCTCTCTCTCTCTCTCTCTCTCTCTCTCTCTCTCTCTCTGTGCGTGTGTGTGTGTGTGTGTGTGTGTGTGTGTGTGTGTGTGTGTGTGTGTGTCTGCACGCGCGCGCGAGCGCTCGCATGCATGTGTGCGTGTTATGTCTTTGGCCCAGAACCAGATATTCATTCTTTCATTCAAGATATTTGCAAGCGTATTTTATATAATGTATGCATTTTTATACAGATAAAGAGATAAGGAAAGTTGATAGGAAGGTTATCTTTTAAAAAAAAATTCTCGCAACTACGAGACGAGAACTGAAAATGAAAGCTCTCAATATTATCGCCAGGTCTCCTTATCTGAGAAACTCATTATTGGTCAATGTTCCCTTTACAGTCTTATTTTGTTCTACACCAAAACTGTGTTTGTGTTTATATTTATAGACAGACAGACAGACAGACAGACAGACAGACAGACAGACAGACAGACAGACAGATATTTTAGATCAATCCTTATCGTCAATTCATTCTTTTGTTTCAGCCTCCTAACCGCCTCCTTCAATGATATTTGCCGATGCTGATGCTGATGCTAGCTTCAAATCAACGAGATGAGAGTCCTGTTTCGGTACTACCCCAGTTTCAACAGTTATCGAGCTCAGAATATGCTTTTTTGAACACTTTTCCAAAATACTTTGATGCCCTAGCCTCAATTTCTCAAGATTACCACAGCCTACTGCAATGGCTTCGACATTCTTGAGCACATCACACGACAGTTCATTGATAGGCACCTGAGGTTTAGGTATAGTGAGGAACATATCGTGACAGTGATAGTGAAGAGCAAACTTTAGATGAGGATGAACTTGCTTCTCACCCCATTGCCAAAATAAAATTTCACCAATGAAGAAAGATATAGAAGTAGATAACAATGACAGACATGCGCTTTTTTTTGGTTCTGCCTTTGAGACTCCACCATCAAATAAAGTTCCAGCAAAATTTACAAGAAAGTGCAAAAGCTATGGAGGCTGAAACAATATTCACAAAGCCATTGCAACACTGAGGTTTAGTATACAGCAGGATGCTGTGTGACGGAGATGCCATATCTCATCAGATGCTCAATTTTTATGGCATTTATGACTTTGAAATGGTAAAAGATGACTATATAAATCGCATTAGCAAAAGTATTTTCAACGTCCTTCAGAGCTCCCAAAACATCAACAACGAAGACCTGAACAGAAAACTCACGAAGATTGAAAAACAAAGCAGTTACAAATAGCTCACAAAACCTGGACGTAACAATTACTCGTGTTCATTAGTTTTAATTTTGCTTTTGTTTATGAGCTGTTGGTTTCTAATCGAGCACGAAACCTCTTTTGCCCATGGACCGTGTAAGATTTTGAACACAATAATTATCTGTCAGCGAGGAACACAGGCCACGAAACTGTCACGGTTTCAGGTGGTCTGGGGTGGAATGAACAGAGCCACCCTCGTGAGAATCACCGAATGACTTGGTTTAGTAAACTACATCGCGCAAGTGCTGGAACATCATGTCTTGCCCTAATTTTCGTCATGGTGTCATTCAAGTAGTCATCCCCATGCTAAACAAGGCATTTTCTCACAGGGCCAATGCCATTAGAGCATTCTTAAAAACCAAAGCAAGTCAACATTTGAGTGGTTACCAGTAAACAGCCCCTATATATGAATCCTACAGGTATATGAAGTCCCACGAAACAGTGGCAGAAGAAAAACGACTCCCCCCCCCCCCCAACTCAGACCCTTTGTTTGCAACTCTCTGTGACATTTAAAATGAAATGTCAGATAAATATGTCCAAAATATAATAGAATCGATGCCCAAAGGTTTTGTGCACAACGCAAAGCCAATGGTTCCTAAGCAAATTAACAATGAACACAATTAGTGTTGAGTCTAGTCCAAGTTTTATGTCGTTTTTGTGATTGCTTTGTTTTCCGTTATGTTTGAAACTATCGTGACAAAATATCGTAATAAAATATTGTTTATGCAAAGACAAAATTCTCCATTCACTGGGCATGCAATATATCGCCATTCGATCAATATTGATACTCTTCAGTAAATGCGCAAAGACAATTTTACGCTTCTTTGATTTCGCACAATTTTGCCAAGCCTGATTTTTTAAGGTCAATTTTGAGTGACCATATCTCGGGTGTCTCTTAACATAGATTAAATATTAATGTGTCAGATGATGAAGAATTTATTTAGCTTTGAATTGGAACGCTGCAAGAGTGGGTAATGCAAGGCTTAAACACGATGACTGGGTGATGACATTTTCAAATTTCTTTTGGACGCAACTTACAGTAAGTTTTGCACGTCAAAACTTTAAGGGCTTTTTTCTCAAAACGGGCTCTTTCAATGGGGTGGGAACGCAAAAAATCTATCCTTCGAAAAGTTCTTAAGATATCTGCATAATGTTTGGTATACTGATAGATGAAACATTATTCTTGTGTAATAAGTAGTGAAGTCAAAAAAACATCTTTAATAAAAGATTTTATTATAAATTTAATCCGTTGTTATGATCTGAGACAACGATAGTACATAACAAGATGGGCCACTTCTCTCTTTGAGCCAATTAAAAAAGTGTCCTCAAAATTTGGTGGCGCCCTCTTCACAAAAGGGTACTCTTTGCGAACAGAGTTACCCAACTTGAGTTTTACAAAATCAAAGTGAAACTAGCATGTTTTGGGATACATTTCGGAAGAACGCTTTTTTAAAATGGTTAC
>NW_004797498.1:538271-539946 GCF_000002075.1 Aplysia californica
ATCTAGTTTAAATATAAAAAAAAGATGTGTAAAATAAGAAGTAAACTTATCCAAGTAACATAAAATTATCAAACATATCAAATTATAAAAATAATCTTTCAAGATGTTAAAATATTTAAGTATTAGAAATGGATAAAAATATACTTTAAAACTGAATTTAAGATATTGTGATTGCATGATTCTAGGCGTGTGCCATAACTAACTTTATGTGTAAGGAATAGCGAACACAACAGAAGGTCGATGGCAGCTTATCTGATTGCTAACAGTATTTCTTGGTATATAAATAATAATATTATTGATTACAATAATTTTGTTTCCTGGTTTTCACAAAGTGGGGCGCACAATGATTTCGGTCCACTGCAGCATCATATCGGTTCTTACACTTAAATACAACACAGATGCAAGGCATTTTTACTAATTGACTTGCCTAATCTCAAGGACCTCGGAATAAAACCTTCTTTCTTATCTAGATTTCAGTGCGCGAGTCGAGCATTCGCTCAGCGCAGGTAGCCCACGGTTCCGCCGCGAGAGAGGGCTCCTATCAGGCGTGCGGTGCCGCCCACAGAGCATCCTCCATTACTTTTAATCTCCTTGCGTTGTAATCAATTCTAAAGAAATAAACTATTGCATTCTGGGTTACCAAGATGGCTGCCTCAATGTTCCTTACCGTTATCCCTATGTACGTCTCACATCTTGTTATGAATCAAACAATGATCTAAAGAACCCAACAAACACAACATGGTGTCAGAAGTTGTAATAGTTCTGTATTTAAATGTTTTATAGGAATTTCCCGTTTTATATTCTTCCTTGACCAAGAGATCAAATAGTTTTGAAAGCGCATTCAACACTTTGGGAGCTCGAGACAAGGTGTCGTCTCACTCGGTAGAAAGGGCAGACAATCTAGATATTCTAGAGAATCGGGAAGTCTAAATCTGAGCCTACAAAAAGACAATCAGAGTCAAATACGCAGATCTATTAAGATTAAGAGAAGTAAAACTCAAGTAAAATGGAGTTCAAACCCCCTGAACCTTTAGAGTTTCAAGGGGATTTAGCACAAAGCTGGAAACTATGGAAACAAAGATTTGAAAATTACATGACTGCCAGAGAAGTTCATAGAAAGGGGGATGACATAAAAATAGCAACCCTGCTGCACAGCATTGGAACTGAAAGCCTCGAGCGGTATAATCAGTTTGAATACACTGATGATAAAGAAGCCAAAAAGTTTGAAGTGGTCATGCAGAAGTTTGAGGATCATTTTTCAGGGCAGAAAAGAACCGTTTTTAACAGATACAAATTTTGGACTATGACAAGAGGGGAAGGTCAACCATTTGAAGATTTCCTCGCGGCACTTAGACAACAGGCACAAAGATGCGAGTTTGCAGAAGTCGACAACATGATTAGAGATAAGGTGATTTTCACAGCGACAGAAAAATCTTTGAAAGAGAAACTGTTAAGGGAAGAAAACCTAACTCTCTCCAAAACCAAAGACATCTGCATGAGCTTCGAAAACACACAAAAAGAATTAAAATCTATGACTGGGTCAAGACAGCCTGAGTAGATAGAAAAGGTCCAAAAAGGCCGTGTTTTGGGTACTGGTCTGAAAAGGCCTTGTCTTGGGTAATGATCTAAAATCGAGGTGGTTTTGGGTAGTGTTCTAAATGGAGCTGGTTTTGGA
>NW_004797498.1:540046-540895 GCF_000002075.1 Aplysia californica
TCGAGGTGGTTTTGGGTAGTGTTCTAAATGGAGCTGGTTTTGGGTAGTGTTTTTTGGTCGAGGTGGTATATGGTAGTGTTCTAAATGGAGCTGATTTTGGGTAGTGTTTTAGTGTCGAGGTGGTTTATGGTAGTGTTGTATGTGTATGTGATTTACGGGGGGAAACAAAAAGTTGCGTTGTTTTAGATTGAGTAGAAAATGTTGATGTTGTGGGTTTAGGTGGGAAGTGGTAATGTTCGAGGTATCCCGTGTGGTTGTTGGTTTTTTTTTTGGTGATTTGTTGGAAAAGCAGCCCAGGCGCCCGGGAAAAAAGATGGTATGTTTTTTGTTTTATGTGATCCTGCCCCACGAGTTTTTTGTTGATCTTTAAATTCCTTAGTATGTGTTAGTGACGTGTGTGAACACATGGTGTGTTGGAAGTAAACAGATAGATGTTAAGCTTAATACATTGGTTTAAAACGATTTTTTCTAGTAAAGGAGATGGTTGAGTGGAGTGAGTTGAACTTTTGTTAGAAATAAGGGCTTTAGTAATGTTTAGGAAGAAGGAGTTGGTAATGTTTAGTGAGCTGAGCTTAGAAATGTTATTGGTAAGGAAACTGTTGGTAGTTTTTAGTGAGTTGAATTTAGAAAGTTTATTGGTAAAGAAGGCTTTGGTGGAGTTTAGTGAGTTGAGCTTAGAAATTTTATAGGTAAAGAAGGCGTTAGTAGTGTTTAGTGGGTTGAACTTAGAAAGTTTTATTGCTAGAGAAGACATTGGCAGTGTTTAGTGGGTTCAACTTAGAAAGTTTTATTGCTAGAGAAGGCATTGGTAGTGTTTAGTGGGTTGAACTTAGAAATTTTTATTGCTAG
>NW_004797498.1:543892-545216 GCF_000002075.1 Aplysia californica
CTTGAACTAGGGGCTTGTGAGCACGAGCGGGTTTGCTACCGGGGTACAGCCCTAGTGTGCAGGCCGCCCATCCGTCCTCGACACACACCAGAGTAGACACGTGCGCGTGCCAACAACGCATGTGTTGGTATTTTAAAAGGCCGCTGATTGGTCGCATGCCATCGGCTAAGTGAATAATGGCAATGGTTCACGATGCAGTGCAATGGATGGTTTCCTGGAGTAAAGTTCTTTCTGGGAGAAAAATGAGTGGAGTGTCTGCTGGGGCTGTTCACCATGGAAGCGACCTCGTTGAATCCGAGCTCGCTGATTTAAGTGCTCGTTGAATCCGGGTTATTTTTAAAAATTGATTTTAAAGAAGAAAAAACAAATGGGGAATCTATCTCATCTCGTTGAATCCGAGTTCTCGTTGAATCCGAGCACGTTGAATCCGAGTTCCACTGTACATGTACATGTACTGACACTAGCAGGCCCCTAATTGTGTGTGATTCTAAAATTTACATGTGTAATGTCCTTCATTTTTTCTTGAATTACTCTCGTTTAGGGTTGAAACGGCCAATCTTTGGATAGGTGGACACACGCCCTTATTTGTTAATTTTTGTGGTTGTTTATGTTCTGTTTTAATTTTGATTTCATTCTGTTGTAAAACCTTTATTTTTCACGTGTTTACACTCTGTGTGGCTACAAATGATCTTCCGGATGCTTGACACAGAACACACGAAATTCTGGTGCTTTAGGTTAAGTTATCTCTATCCACACATCGCCATATATACGTCGTCACACAGAGTTTAAAGCTTGTAAATTATTGGTAACTTTTATGTCAACTTTTGCCTTTTTTGTGGCAACTTTTGGACAATAAAATGGCAACAAACGCAAATGCTAGAGTTCAAACTAACAAGATTCAAACTCTTATCCACCCACCCTACCCCCTCCCCTCATTTGATATGGTTTGGTGTTTCTTTAACATAGAAGATATTCATCATTACTTACTTGTTGTTAATTGGGTATTGATTTCATATTTTAATGGAGCCTCTCTATATCTACATTAAGACAACAGTAGTCTTATAGTAATTAGGATATGAATGGACTTAAAAACATAAAACAAGTCAGACTGACTGATTGAACTCAATACGCTAAGGTGTGTTATATGATTAGTAAATATATGAAAACAAGATACATCTAGCAACCTAGACTCTAGATTTTGTCCCGTCAAAATAAAGGTCTGCTGCGCATAGCATCTAATTTGCACACACAATGAAAAGCAATATATACTTTAATTAAAATGTATTAAAAAATGTATATATGTACACACACACACACACACACA
>NW_004797498.1:545339-549321 GCF_000002075.1 Aplysia californica
ACACACACACACACACACTATATACACATAAGAATAAGAATTTTAAAAAAAATGAAGTATCTCGGTCTTAATTCTGGGGTGTTGTTACTTGTTACAGTGTATCCCTTTCAGCCTGGGTTGGCCTTGGCAGGTAGCGTCGGAGCCAGCCTCTTATAAATGTTAATGATCTAAATTGTGTCGCTGGGGGCATAAAAACACTTTCATTCAGATTTTTAAAAAAAGGAAAACAACGCCTGCGAATACTTCTGTCCACTGCAGCATTATATCGGTTCTTACACTTACACACAACACCGGCGGAAGGCATTTTTACTAACTGATTACACGGACCTCGGAATAAAATCTTCTTTCTTATATCTAGATTTCAGTGCGTGAGTCGGGCAGTCGTTCAGCGCAGGTAGACCATAGTTCCGCTGCGAGAGAGGGCTCCTATCAGGCGTGCGGTGCCACCCACAGAGCATCCACCACTACTTTTAATCTCCTTGGATCAAAGTTACCCTACTTGTGTGAAAAACAATAAAAGTGAAACTAAAAAGCTGGGCTATCCCCGCAGAATCCTACACTTCTAAGTGTAGAATTTTGCGGCTATTCCTATTCTTCTTCTGGAGAAACGAAAGAGAGCTTCAAAACGAAGACTGCAGCGCCAACTGAACCAATGCGCGGACTTCCGTGGACACTTTTTTTGGCTGAGTGAACCATCTTGTTATGCTTGATCTTTGCCTAGACCAAAGAGGTTATAAATATAACTAGAGGTCTTAGCTGTGACGTCACAAGTGTCAACCTTGAGGGTTGCGCCGCCATTCCGGAGAGAAATAAAAGTCCAGTCGGTGCACAGCAACACTTTTCAATCACGGATTAATTATACTCTGCGAAGTCTTTTGATGTTGATTTCTTTTTCATGTGATTTGCCAGTCCCTAAAATGTACTCACAGGGATTTTTGTGATTGTTTACCTTTCAATGAGCCAGATAATCTCCAAATAATGCAAAATTAGGGCCTTTTACACGGTGAGACCATATTACGGGAGAGTGAAATCAGTGGTGAAGTGTCTATATAATCAAATAATCACTGCTTCCCTTCCTAATTTTGAAACATTGCCGCGGTCAAATTTACCCATAGATGTAAACCTAATAAATTAAATGTAAAAAGACGCTCATAATCACCAATGAACAGTATGCCTGACATTCAAAACAGTTTCACTGCCACAGAAATAGCCTGTTGACCCCTATCGTGCCACTCCATAAGCAATCGCAAGCTTTGATTAAGTAAGCTTACAGTGAGGCTGGAAGAGTTAACCAAAAGAGTTGAAGGGAACATGTGTGCAACAGTCAAAACTGTTTCATTGTCACATATACCCTGTTCACCCCTTTCGGGCAACAGTTATAAGCAGTCACAAGCACTGATTATATAAGCGAACAATTACACTGGTCGAGTCTACCTCACAGATATATATATGAGGGGAACTAACTCCTAACAATATCTTGACAGCTGGGACGCTTGTTTTTTTTCTTCGACTTTTTACCGTCCTATAATCAGATTGTGACCTCGATTATGACACCGGCTCCTGGCCGCGAAACGCTTGACAAAAACAGCCAAATGTGAAATAAAAAATTAATAATTGTCATGTTCTACCAAAGAGTTTAGTTCACTGGTATTAGATAGGCCTACATACTGTAGTACTGACATCTTTGCTTCTTTGCTTTGTGTTTGTGTATTCATGTCTACAACCAAATTTAAAGTGTGTTGGAATAAATATTTAATGAGAAACTTTCCCGATTATTTTAGCGGTTGAACATGCATACAACACGAATCCAGGATTTGTTTTCATTCACAACTCAGTGTTGCCGCCTCAAGTAAGATTCAAGTGTGATATCTCCAGGCCCTAGCCTCTGTGTGGTCCTGTCTCACTTTTATTACCCTGTCAAACAAGTCAGCTTTCGCCCCTGAGTGAAATTCAGAAAAAAAATAATGAAATGGACCTCATGATCACTTGTCAAAAGAAAAAAACACATAATTTTATATAAATCTTTTGCAGTGCGTCGCTTAAACTAACATTATGTCTAGATTTAACACCGCCGACCACAACAAGGTGCTCCTATCCGGCCTTCTGGAATCAGGAATGTGACTGAGAAGCTGCTAGAAGCTTCAGTTGCAACTCTAGCACATTAGTCTAGTAACATTTTGGTTTGACCTTGAAGAAATTGCTTTAAAGCTGCCTTTTGGAAAATAAGTAGATGATACCAGTCAATAAAAGATTATGAAGAATCGAGGAGAATTGAAAGGCGCTTTTTTCCAAAAAAATAAAAATAAAAAAGTTGCGAAATCGTTTTTCCCATTCCTTTACTTGTGGCAACTTTCGCCTGCCATGCACTGATCCTGCACTTGCCCGCGAATTTCCGCATTTCTGCGCGCATCAAAACAATGGTAGCCGAGGCGACTGCAGAGTCAAGCCGGTTTAGTATGGCAAACTGGTAGTACATGTAACACAAACGCGCCTTTCCCGCAAGTCTTCATGTGTACAACAATTATTACCTTTTATCTTGTCTTACGGCTATAACTGTATGCCTATTATAATAGGCTTTTAATTCTTTTAGTGCGTATGGTAAGATTGTACACGTTCAGCTTGCCACCCCCCCCCCCCCCCCCAATGTTTTCATTGGCAACTGGTTGTGACTGTCCAACCAAAATAGCATAGCGGAAGTAGAGCTAGTATTAGAGTTTCACTTGACGATTTTAATGCCATCATATTATTGTGTTTGGAATCAAGAAGAAAAGACCTGTATTATATGTGGAGAGGGGTTTGATGCCAAGCCAACTACGCTTACAGAAAAGGAGGTGCAAAACCATCAACAGCATCAGTGCAAAATTTGGAGAAGCTGTGTTTGCAAAGTCAGGTGACAATGTCCATAAGACCTGTAGAGATTGCCACACTAACAGACATTATTTTCCATCAAAGGATCCAAAACTTGCAAAGTCACCTCGGAAACGTCGTGCACGTCAGAAAACCTGGAAAATCCCTTTGTGTTTGTTTTGCGGTCAAAAGGCGAAAAGAGGCAAGAAAGGCAGAAGCGGTCATCCTCTGATTTACGTACAGACAACGCAATTCCAGGACTCTGTTCTGCTTTTTGCAAGAAGAGGGGTGAAACAGACAGATGGTCAAGAGAGGTAACAGGCAAGATAGAGTACATGCGAGATCTTTTTGCTCGTGATGCTGTCTACTACAACGTCTGTTACACGCATTTCAGAGAAAGGAAAGGATTACCTGCTATTTTTGCGAGCCTGCTGCAAAAAACATGTGCTCTGGGCCTGGGTGACCCGGAATGAACGCTGTTTGGAAGCTTTCCAAGCAGTTGTTGATTATTTGGAGAATGAAGATAGAGCAGGTGACTGTCCCAGATCTTGTTTACCTTATGCACAGCAGCAAGTTGTCACCCGAAGACGCAGCCTACTCTCCCAGATACATGAAACAGAAATTACTGGAGCATTTTGGTGACGGCTTTGTCATTGCCGAGAAACTCGACGGGACCCCAGACGTTGTCACATTGAAGGAAACTGCAGGTTACATCCTTGCGGAATTTTACAAGCAGCCCAAGGACGATGATCCTCAGCAGCAGAAAATGCACATCATAAAGACAGCCGCAAGCCTCATCCGTGGTGACATCAAGACAAAGGTATATTTAAAGGACACCTACCCAGACATTGGTGCAGAAGACCAGCTGTCCTTCCTCCCAGAATCACTCCATGTCCTGATTTCGAATATTTTCAAGGGGAAAGACTTTCCAACAAAAACTGCTGCAATAGGACAAGCCATAATGCAGATTGCCCGACCCCATACAGTTCTTACCCCACTAGAGATCGGATTAGCTGTACAAGTGCATAAAATGTTTGCATCATGGTTTTTGGTGGATACCCTCAGTTATCTGCTCGTCATACAGGGAGGTGCGTAAGTTTGAGATGAACGCAGCTGTGGAACAAGGCACTGACCT
>NW_004797498.1:550060-551223 GCF_000002075.1 Aplysia californica
AACTAACCCTACTGTAAACCTTCAACTAACCGTAATCAGGGGAGCAAAGCCCTCCCATCCCCTTCTCCCTCCTCTGAAACGATTTATTCGATTATTTCCGATTTGATCGATTATTCAATTTTGACCGCGCAATTGAATCATTGCCTTTATTCCGCTAAAAAACATATTTTGCCCCATTACATTTTCCTCGATTTTTGCTTGTGAGAAGGGTGATGTATTTCCAGTTTTAAAAACATAAAACGAGCTTTAAAGCAATTAGTTCAAGGTTAGGGCATATCCGGCCAAAATGTTACCAGCCTACACCTTCAAGGCTGGCTGAACGGAAAAGAACCACTGGCGATGTTGTTGAGATGAAAGAATATAAAGTAGTCAACCAGGGGTAACTACCACCAATAAGACCGACGAAATAGTCAATAGTCTGTCTCATATTTTTGAGGAACCGATGCCGAACAGCTTGTGAAGCAGCTGCAGAAGGGGTTCATGACATATGGGGGTGTTGTGTAGTCGAACACCATTGTCTATCAAAACCAATTAAAAAAAATATTGTGAACGTTCAAGATAAACCGGCTATTTATCTAACGTGTTGCATTGTAAAATTTTGTCAGCACCGTCCCGATGTCAAACGGCGCGCTTCGTGTTTGGTCTCACTCCACCCTTCCCCCACCCACTCGGGAAAAACAAACTTAATTATCATTATAACTGTTAATTTGTAGCCAGCATTTAAGGGGATTTACGTTTCCCAGAATCGGTCAGCGGGTGCGGTATTGTGCATGCCTGTATGTTATATGATTAAACAACAACAGCAAACAAAAAGAAAACTTAAAAATGAACTGAGCTTCAATAATCAGACTCTGTGAAGACCTAGGCGTTGCGTAGGACGCGCAGCATGACATCATCATCATCCGGTTGTTTCTAATCCTTTAAAAAATGTCGACAAATCGAGGTGAGTGGGCCCGCGACAGCCATAGTGCGTTTACATGGGTGACGTCACAGCTGCGACCTCTAGAGCTATTATAACCTCGTTGGCCTAGGCCTAGGGGTGGGCGCTAGTCGATACTGGCCAATATTGAGTACTTAAGGACTGGTGGGGCACCTGAGGTCTATTTTGGCTATTACAAGGCCTAGAGTGCCGATATTTGCTGTGGGACATCGTGTGTTATTGG
>NW_004797498.1:552250-560058 GCF_000002075.1 Aplysia californica
CTTCTATAAAGCCGGTTCCAGAGTGGCTCTGTTAGTCTGACCTTAGCTCGCGTAGCGCGCGCCTTCTACGTGTCAGCACAGCCGCTTGAATATTTCATTGCAATGTAATACTTATAATTCAGTTTGTAACTTGATTTTTATGCAAACAGTAATATTTCTGTAAACGATCGTAAAAGAACTGTAGGAAACGACTTTTGATAGTCCTGGAATTTGGAGGAGTCGAAAATTGATAGTGCTTCAAGAAACTGTCAACAATTTGAGTAACAATACTGACGGTCATTAAAAACGCACCACTTACAAAACAGTTCAAATAATGGTGATGTGTTTTTTTAAAAACAGATTATATACTGTAGCATTCTACGGTAATTGTGTGAATATTCACAGCTGAAACAAAATGAAAAGGTCAAATGGCACCGTGAGCACAAATGCATGAAGTAGCAAAAGTCCCTTTTCAAAAATCAGAGTGGTAAATTGAGTTTTTAACACCTCCCTCAGTATCCATGTCTTCCATTTGCCTGAATACAGGATTGGCAGCGTCTTCTAATGGAATTGGACAAGAGTCTGAAAGAACACCTGTGGAATCAGTACACACTCATTTGTTAAAGAGCGCATCAGCTCTTGGAGATTGTATATAGGTCTTCCTCGAGGCAAACGGCGGCCAAGCTCGTCCCACACATGCTCAGTTGGTGCCATGTCAGGAGACAGTGATGGCCAAGCCAGGACATCAAAGATGTTTGCCTGCAGAAAAGCTGTGGTTGCTCGAGCGGTGTGCGGGCGGGCGTTGTCGTGTCGGAATAACAACAGCTCAGGGTGTTGACCAAATAATGGCACGATGTGGTTCTTCAGAACCTGCTGTTACGTGTTGGCATTCACAGGCTGGTCGAAGAAGTACAGTGGTGAGCTATAATCGTGGTTGAACGCTCCCCATGCCATGACGCTGCCTCCTCCATTTCTATAGACGTCCAGCATGCAGCAGTTGGCGTAGCGTCACTGATCTACTGTAGAACCAGTAGCTGCATTTCGTTGAGACAACCGGATAACAGAGGAGTGGCTATAGCTCATGCGCCTGGCAACTTGTCGTGCTGCTATTCCGGCTTGGAGCATTCCAATGACAATTTCACGTTCTTGCATGGAAAGTCGTGGCATTATTTGCGCAGAAAAAATCCGCTGCACAGATAAAGAATGTCAGTTTTTGTTATGGGTTAATATAATCTCTCGCTAACAGCCCAAAAATCTGTCTCGATAAACAAAGTTTATGTTTGAGGTCGACACTTCGGATTTTTGCGTGTTGCACGTGCATTTTGACAGTTTTGAACTGGGAACCTTAAATTGTGTGTGATCTGTAACCTCTGTTGCCTGTGAACTTTTGTCAACCTCAATTGATGTCACTGGATAAATTTTGATGGAAAATGTGCTCAATCCAAAATGATGCGTTTTTAAAGACCGTCAGTATATTATGTTACACTTGAGTAATAAAACTTGCACCACTACACCATTCCAAGTTCTAATTCTAGCTGTTTCTAGAGACAACAGGGGAGGGGGGGGGGTCCCAAATAGACAGCATTTTATGGAGTTTCTATAACCTGAATGGTGAATATGGGCTTTGCCAAGGAACCAAATGTCATAGAGGAAATCTTCACGCTTTTCAAGACGATCGAGGAATCATGAACACATTGCTATCCTCTGATAGATTCGCGAAAAGGAAAATAGTACAGTCGTAGATGAAGATCTGCCTTGAGAATGCGGGCCGTTGAGATGTACGAAAGTCATTGCGGCAGACATCGTCTACGGACAGACGTCTCATGGGGCTCATCTACTGAATTATGCACCCTGGTGACGTTTAAAGGGGTGCGAACGGGGTGTGTTTGACCTGAAGTGGTTGTTTTGTCTTGGGAATTTTTAGTTATGATTCTCTACTGTTTCTGTCTAATGAACTTTTTCCACCAGTGATATCAAAGAAGGCCTTAAGGGCATTTTCACATTATTTCCGTACCTTGTGCGAAACTTACAAAATGAGTTGGTGGTGAGGAAGTGTTCAATACAAAAAGCTTTTTGCTCTATACTAATCTTAACCACGATCTCAGCAGGCAAAGGAAACTTGAGAAAAACTATCTACAAACTTCCGTTGGCCTGTTAGACTACTGTAGTTTGCAATATGGTGCAATCATTGGGGTTTTTAGTGGTAGGCCCTATGCAAACCAGTGCGTCGTGCTACAAAAAATGGGGAAATCGCTAAAGATTGGTTGTTTTTTACGCGCTATGTAGAGCCAAGCTAATCTGTGGATTTATCTAAAATTAATATCAGACAAATTCCTTTTGACTTCCAAATGTTGTGTACAAATTTGAAACGCAAAACCTCTGTGTTGAGGAAAATATAAAAAAAAAAAAAGTTGTACAGTCTTTTTTGTTTGTTTTGATCACCTTGTACTTTTGATCATAAGGGGTGATGAATGATAAAGGAAGCACATATATGAAGAAACGATAGAATGTGATTTGCTGTTTACACTACACGGCATGGTTTCGCAGTGCACTTGCGATGGACATCCTCAAGGGCTGTTGATATCAAATTATGCAAATATTCAAAATGCTGGACTTGGCTTTTACGGAAACCTCGAATTCACCAAAACTGAATGTCGGAGAGAGACAAGCAGGACCTGGAAGCGGGTACATGTACATGTGTACTGGGAACAGCTCAAAGCCTGTCCACAATCACAATCGCAGGCTCAGAATCGAACAGTCGTTTAGGGATTTTTGAACACACAATTGCTTTTAAACATTTTATTGGCTCTTAGTGTTACCGACTTTATGGAGCTTATGTTTGAAATAGAGCTTTGGGAGTGCTTCCATTCGATTTAGCATATAATTGTCAAGGGAAGGAAGTTTCTCACCCCCCCCCCCCCCAAATGCGCACAATCCAGAAGTAGACAATTAATAAGGCCTTCACCAAACCTCCAAAACCCGGGGGTGGCCTTAAGGAACTCCCATCTGTCTTTAAACTAGTTTTCTTTCTTATTCTGTTTTCTCTCTCTCTCTCTATCTCTCTCTCTCTCTCTCTCTCTCTCTCTCTCTCAGAGAGCCTGGATTCAACGAGGTCGCTTCCAGGCTGACTCCCAGAACGAACTTTATCTCTTCCCGGAAACCATCCATTGCACCTGCATCGTGAACCATTATTCACTTAGCCGATTGCATGCGACCAATCAGCGGCCTTTTTTCATACCAACACACGCGTTGTTGGCTCGCGCACGTGTCTACTCTGGCGTGTGTCGGGGTCGGATGGGCGGCTTGCACACGTGTGGCTGTTTGTGCGAGTCGGGGAGGGGGGGGGGGGGGGGCACTAGCGGTCCGGGCGTTGAACGTCGCAGATACAAACGCGTCACAGTCTTTTTTCCCATCGGTAACTGATCATTATTACAATGATAAGCTAGTCTTGACGCGTAGGTCTACGTAATGTATTGTGCGCTGGTCTATGGAATCAAAAATTGCCGTATGCTAGGCTCTACACAGCAACACAACTTTTTGGTAAACAAACGAGATGACACAGAGGCGTGTGCATTTGAACAAATCGATCTTTTTTTACACAGCTCATTTAATGATAATATGCAGGCATTTCAGGCACTACTTGTGACTTCAGTTTATACATTACTTGCTCAGTGATTGTAATCATCTACACAAAACCTCGTGTTTGTTATAACGAACACTCGGATTCAACGAGATTTTAGGTCAGGCCCGGCGACCTCGTTGAATCGGAGTTCCACTGTATCAGCAACATCCAGCTTGTTCCTTGCGTTTGTCATGAGTTGGACAAGGGTAGAAAATCCACTTTCGCAAAGGTAAGTCGAGGCAAATGTGGCAAGGACTTAAAGTGTTTTTTTGCTGACCTGATGGTATAATTCCTGGAGTGAACACCAAAACTGTGCAAGAGATTTCTAAAAGAAACGAGTCGCAGTCTAACGACACGTGTCTCGATTCCAAAAGCTCATCTTGAATGTCATCTGCAATGACAGTGATGTCTAGTCCAGGAGGGAAAGGGGTTTTCACAAAAGCTTCTTCACCACAGTCAAGGTCAGAAAAATAGTTCTTGAACTCATCTCCCAAGTGATTTCAAATGTGCTGCTGAAACACTATATCAACTTGGAGATCAGCAGACAATGTCTCCTCTGGATTTAAAAGCTGTGAAAGGTCGGTAAACATATCAATGTTTCCCTCTGAAACTTTCCGGTGCCCATTCTAAACTTTCGAAAGAAAGCCACTCAGAATGTCTTAAAGAAATTAAACTGTAGAAAATGTGTCTGCTGACATTGGAGTTTCAAGTTGAATTTGTTGAGGCAGTCAAACATATCAGACATAGATCTATAGGCAAATCGTTGGATCTACAAATCATTTAAGAAGTGCATGCTGACCTCATCTTTTCCTTGCACTTCCAGGAAGAACTTGATCTCCTCTCTCAGCTCAAAGACCTGACATACAAGGTTTCCTTCGATAACCATCGAACTTGAGTGTAGAAAAGCAGTGTTTCATGATCTGCACTCAAATCAGAACAGAGTTCCTTGAACAGTCGTGCATTCAGGGGACTGCGGTTCACATAGTTGACAATCTTAAAAGTCTATTCCAATGTTTCCTTCAAAGTGGGATTTAGAGTCTTGCAAGCTTGTGCATATCTATGTATCATGCAGTAAACGCCTTTTGCGTGTGGTGCTTTGTCCTTCCCTTTTGCTGAAAGCCCGACTTAGATCCCATCATGGCCGGGGCACCATCAGTACAAATGCCACACACATTCAAGATCCCGTTTAACAAAATGAGGATACCTTGTTTATGACATCATCAGCTGGTGTTGTGGTGACCAGTGGAGTGCAAAATAAAAATTCTTCTTTCGCATCTTTTTCCAACACTTATCTCACAAAGACGCAGTAACTGTGGGTACGATGCCATATCAACTGATTCGTCAAGCTGGAACGAGAACATGGGGGACGCTTTGGTCTCCTCTACAACCTGTTCTTTAATGTTTGAAGGCATGCGTGCAATACGCCTCTTGACAGTATTATTTGAAAGCGGAACTTGCTGCAATTTCTTCGCATTAGCCTCACCTAACATCAGCTGTGCCATCTTTTTTTTGTGTAAAGCTTGATAAATGTTTCTCTAATTGTGTGTGGTTTCTTTTGTTTTGCTCTCTCTCTCTCTCTCTCTCTCTCTCTCTCTCTCTCTCTCTCTCTCTCTCTCTTTCTCTCTCTCTTCCATCTATCTTCTTTATCTCCTTTGTCAAATTCCCTGACTTAGATCTAGCCTTTCTTATGTGTTTATTGTTCTGCCATGCAACAACATATATGTACAGACTTCAGCAAAAGTTAAGGACCACTTGCAAACACTCTGAGTGGTCTTCTTAGGTCGACCTGCACGTGGGCGTTCTTGGACTGATCCACTAGCTTGATGGCGCTGCCTCAGGCGGACAATGGCAGAGCTACTAAGGGAAATAGCTCGCCCTTGAAAACTTCAATCAACTGAGATTTATCTGCCGGTTAAGTTACCAAGGGAGGGAACTATTCAAGGCAAAAAATTCGATGTTTGCCAAAAATTATCGATCTTTAACTCTATATCGGATTGGCTACTTCAACGTATTGGGAATAGATCTGACGTGTTACTTTTACCAATGCATTTTTATGACACGTGTTTAATCATTTTAGTAGGTACGCCCCTTTCAAATAATACTGTCAAGCCTTCTGGCAACTTCTCGGACTACTCCATCCTGCAGCTATGCCAAAGCTCTGGCACGATCAAAGTCTCTCAGCTTTGGTCTTGATGAGACGTTGATGCGATACTGGATTTTGTGCAAATAGCAGCTTATATTGCCACCAAAGTGAGCACAGTTCGAGACCGTACGTCCGTTTATGACGTGCACCAGAAATTTTAACTGAGGAATGTCCGTGATGTCGCACACAAGTCGATAAAAAACAGCAAATTTGGCTAAAATTCCCCTGAGGATTTCCGTGCTGCACGTGATGGTTTTGCCCCTTTAGGAAGCATTGCAGTACGCATTGGTTACCCATTAACAGTTTCAGAGTAAAAGAAATTGAAACTTTCCTTGCTGTCTATTTTCGCATTTTAAAAAAAATCGGGACTGTCTGTCAAAGTGGTCCTTAACTTATGTTGAAGTGTGAAGTTAAATAATTTATAGATTTTTTTTCTCAGCTAGGCCTCTGATCTTATTAGAGATTACAAGCTAGATGCCTACACGGGATTAGAAAGAGACACTAATAGTGGAACGGAGTTTCCGTGATAATATTTTTTTTTACAGTGACATCTCTTGGGTGTGGGTTAGATCTACGCCAAGGCTTAGGCGTATACAAATTAAACTCGGGCGAGACAGGTCTGGATGAAAATAATATGCAGAACTACTATGCTTCCCCCTGTGACCTCCTTCTCCGAAGCCAGCACTCATGTAACTCGTCATAAGCGAGGCTTCAAGCTGTTGTGCGTTGGTCTATGGTTAGGCTATATTATACATTGAAACAAAAGAAAACACTGCAAACCAAACCTATGATTGGCCCACATAAACAGGCAGGGCAAACCGGTGTAGCCTTGTTGTTTCTCTGGCCTTGTTTAAAAGTTCAGGTGTTTACATTTTTTTCTTATTTCAGCCAATTGAAGAGGGAACCATATTCTTAAAGTTACCAGGGAAAGAAAAACAGCAATGTTTTAGTTTTCAGAGGGCCATTTAAGCACAAAATCCTCAATGATCTAGCGACCCCCCAAGAATGGTCTGGGATCGCGACCCACAGGTTGAGAACCCCTGCTCTAGTTCAACAGATTAATACATGTACAACAATTGAAAAAGAAAATATTTGATAGAAAAAGCGAACAAATTTTATGCGATTTTACTTCTACATTTTTATAAAAAGAAACAGACATAATATACAGGTATCAATCTTTTTTTTTAACCAACGCATTGCAGGGATAATATTAGTCAAACAAAAAGAGGAGTGTAGGGTCATTATTATATTAAATTATAGCCATAACACAGTGGAATCAGGTGCTCGTCAAAGTTTGAGCGTACGGAGTTATTGGTATCACCCCAAAACTTGTTCTTGTGTCTTGCTTTTTATCAATTTTTTTGGTATCCATTTACATATTTTGAATATAACTCGAGATTTATTGCAAGTGAAGAAGGTGAACAAGGGCCACCAAAATTTTGTGATTTCCAAAGTTTGAGTGTCCTTGGAAACTACAAATTTACATTGATCAACGTGTGTTTTCCCAGTAAAATACATACAGAAACGAGTTTTAAAAGGACATGAAAGGCGTTAAGCCAAAAATAAATAAATAAATAAATAAATAAATAAATAAATTGATTAATAATTTTTAAAAAAATCAACAAGCGGAAAAATGCAGGTTGGTTCAATTTCTTTATTTTTATTGATATTAATTAGTAATTTTAACATATCAATTAGTATTACTTATATTGTGAAGGAAACACATTACGTGTAGACATGCATGTAATGTAATAACTTGGACAGTACACGTTGCAAATTCAAATGTAAGCCTAAAAGAAGGACTGAAAGAGTGCGTATAGTCGAACTCTTCTGGATTTGACTCGATGACGTTGTAATTAATACTGTCTCTGGGAACAATTGGATAGGGTACCAGCTGTACGTTCTTATTGGATAAGGTACCGGTTAGGCCAGGGCAAGATCGACTCCGGGATCGATTCTTTCGACTCCAAATGAGGACAAAGATAGTACAAGACAAGATGGGCCACTCAGCCTAAAAAGTGTCCGCAGGAAGTATGCTCTTTGCTTCAGATGGCGCTGCAGTCT
>NW_004797498.1:561471-563410 GCF_000002075.1 Aplysia californica
AGCCACGTCTGTCAAACTCGAGACTCGAGGTCTCGATCTTAAGAGCTATTTTTAGCAGTGTTCAAGACTCGAGGTCTCGATCAGAGACCGGGGAGGGTCTGAATTGTCAAGATGAGTCCACCTTTTCCTCTCATGGTGACTGAGAACAGATGTTCAAGTTCATCTTGATATCACTGTAAGTAATCCCCCTTTGCAGCTCACAATGTCTGCCACAAGACCTTGCAAAGCAGTGATGTGGATCCACTCACTGACTCATATTAATGCTTTTGCAACTTTCTTTTTGTCTTAAAATTCTGGGCCAAACTTCAAGAATTATCTTTCAACCACAGAAGTGTCAGCTGCAAAAATTCATGGTGCTGTGGTAGTTTTGACTTGGTTACGATATTCGACAGAGAATGACACAAGTGACCAAATGAAAACGTTGAAAAGATCATCAAAGTCATTACAGAAATCAGATATATCGATGTCAGACAAAGGATTAATTCAGAGTTACATATAGTGTCCCAATTGAATTGCTTTTGATACACTGCCACTAATAAAAAGTACGTGCACAGCAAAACAAACCATTTGTCGTCCAAAACTTGACGCACAGTTGGTTAACTTGGGTGCAACCCTGAATAAACTTAAGGCACTGGGTTTTTTTCATAGAAATTTTGAATAACTGCCCAGCTTGCAATATCATCTTGATGAGTGGGCCCTAGAAATTGTGGTAGGTAAACAAATTGTTTCTAATTCTTAATTAAGTGTGGAGGATCAAAGAGGACTGTGATTTTATCACCCTCATGATGAAAAAAAAAGGCTTTTCAGGGGTGAGACTTAGATTAGTGTTCTAAAACCGTCTGGTTGTATGGGCCTTGGTCACACGCAAACCTTCACCTTCAAACCAACATATTTCAAACTTTTAATGGCCTCTAACAATGGAACAACGAGCCGCACTTCCCGCACCAGGTGCGCGCTGATAAGGGAGCAGGTCAGCGGTTGACTGTCGGCTGACGCGCAGACATTCCCCCCGGGAGTTTCGTGAGCTCGCACGCTTTTCGCCGCATTGCTTTATCATAGTATTTATAATCATTGGTCTCGATCTTAAGAGCTATTTTTAGCAGTGTTGAAGTCATGGCCTCTCTAAACAGCCCACTTGAAGCAGCTTCCAAACTCGAAAATCGGAGTCGATTCCTCGACTCTTTTTCAGTTTTGGAATCGAGGCCTCGAGTCTTTTTGCCGTCGATCTTCCCCTGGCCTAGTACCGGTTATCAAAATGTACTAGTGAGCTGGATTTTCGGTCATGTCTCCTTATGTTTTATACATGCAGTAAGGCTATTTTCGACGATTCAGGGAAGACAACTGGTATCAGTGTTGCTTCACGTAGAGCTATATATTTATTTTTGTGGTATTATTCCCCTTATTGACGACGTTCTTGACAGGGAAGAGAACCACTGTTGCTTCCAGTAAGCTTAATTTTATTTACAGGTATTTATTTACCTGGCTTATCATCTATTTATCATTTTCAGGTAGGGTTCCCCCTGTTCAAGACGCACTTGAGTACCGCATTAATTCTTTTTTGATAGAATTAATTGTACAATATCACCATTTTGTCTTCTCTTGTAGCAATCCCCCCCCCCCCCCTTCCTCTCCTCCTCTCTCTTTTTTCTCTGTCTGTCTATCGGTCTGTCTATCTGTCTGTCAGTCTGTCTGTCTTTCGGTCGCTCTTACACACTCTCTCTCCCTCTTTCAATCTCCTGGCATGAGCAGCATTTTCTCTGCATCAACTCTGTGTGTGTGTGTGTGTGTGTGTGTGTGTGTGTGTGTGTGTGTATGTGTGTGTGTGAGTGTGTGTGCGCGTACGTGCGTGCCTTCTTGCGTGCGCGCGCACTGTGTGTGTGTGTGGGTGTGTGTGTGTGTGTGTGTGTTTGTGTTTGACAAAGAGCGTGAGCGCGAGAGA
>NW_004797498.1:564142-568995 GCF_000002075.1 Aplysia californica
TGTGTGTGTGTGTGTGTGTATGTGTGTGAGTGTGCGTGTGTGTGCGTGTGTGCGTGTGTGTGTGTGTGTGTGCGCGCGCGCGCGCGATGCATCTTCTGTTGCACACTCTCTTGCCATTCAGTAGGTGATAACACGTGATAACTTGGTTATCGATCAAAGTGTCGCTGTAGTGTGCATGTCGTTTTTCAGTTGGCAAGGGATACTCGACCGAGCTAGCGTGGCTTGAAGGCTGACGGAGATGTATCGTCTTTGTTCTTTCCACGATGACAGATGGAAACGCTGCGTAAACTGGAAGTCAAATTAGGAGGTGACTATACTGAAAGTTTATTACATGTGTTTATTATTATGATGATGATTATTATTATTATTAATCATACAAATAGATAGCATTTGTACAGCGTGAATTCCCGGTCAACAACAAGCTCTCTATGCGCTTTGCAGTCTATATTGTTGAAGAAGCTTCTTTAAAAATGGTCAAAATAGCAAACCATAATTTAGCCTACATGGACGGGATCAACATTAAGTGGTAAAAGTAAAATACTTCTTGAGCCTTCCATTCGGAACTAACTTGAACTACTATGCAGGAATTTCCACTCTCTATGACTCTTATGGGACCACATGTGATAAGTCGTGACATAATGCACCAAAAGCCTCTGTTCACGTACTATGTATATATAGTAGGCTAGATCTATTCTAAAAAAAGATCGACGTCAACAGGAGTAACATTGCAGATTATTATTTATTTTTTTGTTACTACTCACGGGGATTTTGGTAAATGGAATAGATCACTGAACAACACGACCAAACCGTGGTTTTGTAGTTGTAGCGCACCGAGGCTAAATGAAGTAGGCTAGGCGACATGCCTTTTAAAATAGTAGACTTATAACGAACAGAGCTGTCCAAAAGCAAAATCTGGAAAAATCCAGTCTTAAATTAATTTGTTTCAGTTTGGGATTTTCGCCGACTCTTATTTTCTTTTTGGCGGTATATTGTTTTAATGCGATTTTAGGTCCGATGGCAGATCTCGGTAAGCCTACATGTGTCATCGTTCCATCTTTGATAACCATTGCAACAATAATAACATTATAGATCTTAGATATCCTGTAACTGAAGACTGCGTAGATACAAGAAGAGTTATCGGTTATCGTATATCGCACAAGGAAACGCCCCACTGCCACTGACTAATTATTTTGAAAGCTGTGTCTCCAGCTTTTATTAAAAACTGTTATCATTTGTATTGATGAAGAAATAATAAAATTGGGACACTATAAAAGATAATAATAATAATAATAATAATAATAAATAGCATTTATACTGCACATTTCCATTTCCTAAAAGATGCTCAATGCGCATTACAATGAAAAAGACATCACATCTTAAAAATTAATCGACACAAAGGTGTACGTAAAACAAAGTATTATACATATAATATAAATGCATATGTGTAAAATTTTATACCAGAAAAACAGTCTCGCAGTGAGGTTGAAAATGTGTTCACTAAAAATATACAATGCAATAAAAATTCACGAACAGTCAAAATAAAGTTGAAACGTGAGTAACTAGAAACATTCATTAAAACATTAATTCTATACAGATAGAAAAACATTTCCGTTCTATCTCTCTCTCTCTCTCTTTCTCTCTCTCTCTCTCTCTCTCTCTCTCTCTCTCTCTCTCTCTCTCTCTCTCGCATTCTCACTCGCTATTTCTTCAGTCTCACAGTCTGGCATACACATACATATATATCACAGTACATCATTATGACAGGTATGCTTTTGTGAATAAAAAATGCTTCAGCTGATTTTTGAAAATGGAAATTGTTGGGGCAGATCTTATTTTATATGTTAGTTCGTTCTATACCTGGGGACCAAAGAACAAAAAGGAACGCTCGCCGTATGTTTTGTAATTTTGTTTTGGAGTTTTAAGAATTAGATTGTCAGAGGCTGATCTAAGGGCTCTAGGTGGATTATATAATTCCTGGAATGTTTTAAGATAAAAAGGTGCACTATCATTTATACATTTAAAACAGAGAATGGCAGTTTTGTATTTAATCCTTTCTTTTATTGTCAGCCAGTGTAGTTCTTTCAAAATTGGTGTTACGTGGGCTGATTTCTTTTGTTTCATTATCAATTTTGCTGCTTGATTTTGGAGTACTTGTAACTTTGATAGTTTTTGGGATGTCAAACTGGACAAAATAACATTACAGTAATCTAACTTTGATAAAATGAGTGTTGTTACACGTGTCTTGGCTGCTGCTTTAGTTAAATAATTTCTTACACTGCCAATTTTCTTAAGCTTAAAATAAATACTTTTGCTGAGCTGGCTTATTTGGGAGGACATAGATATATCATAATCCAACTGAACCCCTAGATTTTTAAGACTTCTTTTTGAACGAATGGTATGGTTATTGATATCAATTTGTAGCTCTGGGAGATTTTTAATGGCTTTTGTATTTCCACTCAACATTATTTCCGTCTTGTCATCATTTAGTTTCAATTTATTGCTGGTCATCCATATTTTTTAATCTCTAGTACATTGTTCAGTAGAGTCGACTAAAAGTGGGATTTGATCGAAATCAACAGACTTATAAATTTGAGTGTCATCAGCATAAAGATGGTAATTCATGCCATATTGTCTTAAAATATCAGCAATAGGTTGTGTATACATTGTAAACAAGACAGGTCCAAGAACAGACCCCTGAGGAACACCACATTTAAGCAAAACATTATTAGAACACGTGTTTCCAACCACAACTGCTTGTGTTCGATCCTTAAAATATGACTCAAACCATCGCAGGACAGTACCCTTTATGCCAAAAGTAGTATTTAATCTCTCGAGTAAAATGTCATGATCAATGGTATCGAATGCAGCCGAAAGGTCCAAAAGAGTAAGAAGACATACCTTTTTTTCATCAATATATTTTAAAATATCAGTACAGACCCTAAGTAATGATCTATTACTAAAGGCATATACGACTATTTTATCAACTGGAAACACAACCTCACTAGCTACGCCAAGCGTTTGAAATGTAATTATCGTAACATTGTTTAAAACTCTTAATTAAGTGTGGTCTAAGTCGACACATGTAGTGCGCATATATATATATATATATATATATATATATATATATATATATATATATATATATATATATATATATATATATATATAATGCATGTATAATGTGCAAAGTGTACAGTGATGTATAATTATATGTGTATCTATGAAGATATAAATATTACACAATGGCGTCCAAAAGACACTTGAAATTGTATCCACCCGATCATCGTGTTGAAGCCTTGCACTCATGCAGCACACTAATCTAAAGCTAAATAAATTCTGCCTAACTTGACACAATAACTATCAATCTATCATAAGAGTCGCTCGAGATGTTATGGATACTCAAAAATCAAACGTTTAAAATCATGCTTGGCAAAATTGTGCGAAATTAAAGAAACGTAAAAGTGTTAGCACTTATATTAGGGGTGCTTCAACATTGATGGAATGGACAAGCATTGCATTTTAAATGAATGGAGAATTCTTTGTCGGCAAAAAACATTTTAATAATACTTTATTACTATACTTTGAAACATTGGAAAACAGTGCAGTCACAAATACCACGCAAAACTTGGACTTAACACTACAAAGTGTTCATTAGTATTGTTACGTTTAGGAGACCTTGGTTTTGTGAAGAGAACGAACGCTTTGGGGATAGACTGTGTCACATTTTGTACAAATTTGTTTGTTATTTCATCTCAAATGTCACAGAGAGTTACAAACAAAGCGCATGAACTGGGAACAAAGTCGCGTTTCTTCAGCGGCTGTCTCATGGGGCTCTCTCTGGGTAAAAACATTAATTATCTATAGGATTCATTCCGGGGCTATTTACTGATAACCACCTCGTCGTTGGATGGTCTGATTTGCTCTTTAAAATTTTTTCTAAAGACAATGACCCTGTGAGAAGGTGCTTTGTCAGGACTAAACATTGTTTGTTTTAGTAGAGGTTTTACGGCGCTCGCTACTGCATAAGGTCATATGAGCGCCAGAAGATTAGAAGTGTTACAAGAGAGTAACAGACATAAAAAAGAAGGGGAGATAAGGACGATAGATGTTTGAAAGGGAAGAAAGAGCAAACCACACCAGAGCACCCGCCAACCACCCACATACGTCTACTTGAATGTTATCATGCCTAAAATAAGGACACGGCGTGTATCCCAGCACTTGCGCTGTTATCCTTAATACTAAGCTTTGCGTTGATTCTCACGCGTGCGGTTTTGTACACCTCAGCCAGGTCACCCTAAATCAAGACAATTTCGTTATCTCAGGACCTTAGTGATAGATAATGAAGTCCAAAATCTAACACAGTCCATACTCAAAGAGGGATGCTCTCGATGGTGTTCTACACGATACTAAAGACTCGTAAACAAAATACTAATAATAAACACATTTAACGCCAAGTTTAAGATTTGCTTTGTATTTGTGACGGCTCTGTTTTCTAACCTGTCAGAAAATACCGCACTAAAACATTGCAAATACAATAATATTCCCCATCAATTAGCTCTGCAATACATGTTCATTCCATCAATGTTAATCTCGTACTTAAATAGAAGTGCAATACACTTTAACATATTTTTTTTTATTCCACACAATTTTGCCAGTCATGATTTTTAAAAGGTCTGTTTTGGGTGGCCATAATATCGCAGACGACTTCTGTCATAGATGAAACATTCATTAACTAATATGTCAGATGATGCAGAATTTATTAAGCTTTAAATTAGTGTGCTACATGTCGTGTGGGTAGTGCAAGCTCTAACCCGATGATGGGTGAATACATGTCAAGTTTATATTATATATAT
>NW_004797498.1:570845-580498 GCF_000002075.1 Aplysia californica
CCCCCTTTCCCCCCAGTATCTGCCAGGCGTGTTAAACCGGCGACTGTGATATAGCTGTGACAGGCCATTAACCGGTGGAGGTTAAAGTATAGGCCCCAACAATGCAGGCGCATGTTTCATCACCTGTATTAAGCACGCTCTAGGAATCCTAGGTTCAGTCTTGAATTCCCTGAGCATCATTGCGTCACCTGATATAAGCTCACTATAGGCGGTGCCCATTGGAGGATCGATTCTGTTAGGTTATGTCCGGTTTCTGGCGGGTTCAGTGCACACTGTTAAATTTTATAGACCAACTGCTCAAGCCCCGAACGGATCGCCAGACGCCCAGCCTTGAAAACAAAAGTGTTAAAAAAATTATAGGTCAGCACTGGTTTTGCCCCTCCCTTACAAGACAAACCGGCAAGCTACGACAAAACCGAACCGAACCGAGTCGATGATGCCAATGAACACCGTCTATAGGCATGCAGAAAACCTTAAAGCAATTCCCTTTTATGGGTGAGATTTTAAAAATTAAATCGAGTATCAAGGTCTTTCTACTGTACCCCTCTCAACCCTGGCTGGCCGTGCCTCTTACTTAAATTAAATGATTTGAAATGGAATCGATGGGAGGGGTGAGGGTTTAAAACACCTACATTTTTTGGTAAGTTTTTTTAATGCGCTCGAAATTGCACAAGGTCATATGAGCGCTCGGGACACATTAAACGTTTTCAGTTCGGTTGGAATTTGAATTTTGCCCGGTTGACGGCCGAAGCATACTCTTACCGATTTTGGTACCACCCTTTAACTTGCTCAATTTGCACAAAGGACCTCCGAGATTTTTTTGACTTACCACTGTAAAGCGCATAGAGCATGCTCTTGAGCATGGATATGCGCTATATAAATGCAATTATTATTATAAGTATTACTACTTACATACCATAAGATCAGCGGTGTGACAACAGTAAGAAGGAACCAAGGATAAGCAGTAGAAAGACTGTAGAAAGAATGAGGAGCCCAGAGGAGGGGAAAGAGGGGGGGGGGTGGTAAAAGTGGAGACGAAAGCAGAAGACAGAACAAGGAAAGGAAGTGAAAGGAGAACATTTTACAGAAGAAAATGTTCCGTCACTTTCAGGTTTCTAACCCGGGACCTTTTAAATGAGTGGAGAACACCGTAGCCGCTAGACCACGAGAGCCCCCTTTTCTTCTTCAGGAGTGAGGTCTTGAGCAGACATTGACGACCAAGGTATCCTACATCTTGTTTTGGGGGCTATAATAATTATTATTATTTTTGGTTAGATCTAGTTGCCTATTTATTTTATCAATATGTTAACTACTATTGTATGTGTAAGGAGGGTGAAGGGTTTGCTTAACCTAAACAAGAGCCTGCAGATGGGTGAGATTCTCTCCGTAACCCCAAATCCACCGCTAAGTGTAAGACTCCGCTATACGCCATTTTGAAAAGTAGTAGTCGAACGACAGACGAGACTCCTATGTGAAGATTGCGTTCTACCGCCAAATATCATTCAAAGAACAACTAAGAAGTCGTTAACCCCCACAAAAAAACAACAACCAACAAAACAAAACAAAACAAACAAACAAACAAACAAACGAATACCCCCCAACCGCAACAAACAAACCCACAAAACGGAAGAAAAAAAAACAATAATAACAATAATAATAATAATAAATAGCATTTGTATAGCGCATATCCCCGCTCAACAGCAGGCTCTATGCGCTTTACACTACAACACCCAAACACCAGCAACAACTGGTCCATGATACCCACTGCACACTGCAAAAGGTTTTGTTAAATCCTAGTTTAATTAATGTGATACGTTTTAGAGCAGCCAGAATTTCCTTCATGGTGGACGCTAATGAACCAATTTCTCCAAAATCAATCATGTTTGATTTATTTTTTCTAGTTCGTGATTGGATATGTAATGAAAATCGTGGCAAATGCCAATCAGAAGGCGGGGCCAGATCCTTTGATTTTTGCATAGAGTGCAGCAGGCCCTAACGGACTTGCGGAGCAAATTTGCTGGAGAAAAGCAGATCTGCTTGATATAGTATGCACTGGCCAACACCATTTCCCGACCCTACCTGATTCGATCTGATTTGATTTGATCATGCAGATCGTGTCCACCTGACCATCCATTCTAAACTTGCCGATCTAGTATTATGGAACAAAAAACACACCGACCAGGAGTAAGCATTAGAGCAGTTCAATTTTGAAGAAACGGAACTTCATCCACGTTACGAAGCGTGAAGTCGCAAGCCGCTATTCGTGTTATTCAAATTCCATGTGCGAAAGGGTTTTTCCCCTTCTTTTTTTATCATAATAAATAAGTCCATCAGCGACATTCGGGGTTCAATATATATACCGTTAATAATATTTTCATAATTCACAGCGCTATTAATTACTGAGCGCGCCATGGCATACACACAGTGCGTTACAATGAAGTTACATCGCCATTCACAACGCTCTGACTTTTTAAAAGGGGAAGGGAGCAACAGCTTGTTCACGTTCGTCTGTCGGCGTTGAAAAACATCCAGTTCGTTTAATTTGCATTTGCCCACGAAACTTTGCATGGCACTTATGTAAGCCAGTGACCAAACAAAGATATACTTTTAAATTGAAAAATCTTGATTCAGTAATAAACAAGTTTCTCTATTTGTGCCCTATATGTGTAACCTAGCGTACAAATTGCTCATTTTGAGACATCGACACCACCCTGCCCCCACATTTCAGTGTAAGCTTGTACGTTGCATCCTGAGACTGTCGAGACGTCTCCACTGAAGTCTTGAAAAGTACTCTCCCATCTGTTGGACCGTGTTTCAGCAATTACAGCGAATTATAGGCGATTTTCCGGTTGAGAACCATAGATACGGGGTACATGGAAACGGAACCAATAAATTGGCAAAAAAAGAATATTAATCCGCAGACAGGAAAAAGAGGCTAAAACAGCACCTGGACATAGATGGCTGGTGCCTCTATAAATAAATCATTGATGACC
Source organism: Aplysia californica (assembly GCF_000002075.1). Lineage (NCBI taxonomy): Eukaryota > Metazoa > Mollusca > Gastropoda > Aplysiida > Aplysiidae > Aplysia > Aplysia californica. The sequence goes on from NW_004797498.1 coordinate 573,839, forward strand.
ATGGACCACCGAGGATTCTTTAACGTGCGCAACTTGCAAACGGGACCTCCGAGATTTTTCGCTCTTGTCCGAGAAGGCTAGGTGCAGATCTTTCCTGCCAGAAGATCAGGGGTGTGGCTGAAAGACAGCAGTAAGAAGGAAACAAGGAGTAGCAGTAGAAAGGCTGCAGAAATAGTCAGGAGCCCAGAGGAGAGAACAAAGGAGGTGAGGGAGTGGGGGCAGAAAATGGAGACGAAAGCAGACGAGGGAACATAGCTAGAGAGCAGGAAAGGAGGTGAAAGGATACAATTTTAGAGAAGAGAATGTTTCGTCGCTACCCGGATTCGAACCTGGGACCTTTGAATGAGAGACGAACACCTTAACATCTAGGCCACGAGAACCCCCATGGTATAGGTTTAACGCCCCTATCAACAATCTAGTTTTGAAAAGTAATGAATACTTCTTAGGAGTTTTGAATACATGTAGCAATGATAACTTCTTAGAAACATGTTCAATAATTTTTGTTGGCGCCACGTATCATTCTGTTTCGTAATCATCCAGCACAAAGTATCTCAGGGATTTTACGTAAGACATGCTCTAATTTTACGACGGTTGAGAAAAATGAGACGTAAAAAAATATCACACAACTTTCGAATAGCTTTCTACCACGCTTCAACGAGCTGTGGACAGCGGACAAAAATAATGACTATCGTGAATGTTGAACAGTGAAGTCGAAAGGGCACAGCTCAAGGCCTGATCTCAGACAGTGTATGAACAGCCGATCAAAAACAAAACAAATCAAAGTTATCACCCTATGTCTCCGACCTGTTTGTTCTTCCTGTAGAAACATTATAATGATTCTTTCGACCATGAAACTGAAATATGAAATTAATATCTGACAGATAAATCAAGTTGAAAGGATTGTTTTTCCAGCAAAAAAGTCTCTTTTATGACTGAAATTTAACAAGAGTCTCATCCAGAAGTCACACTTCAATAGGCAGTGTGATCTCCTTAATGTGTTTTTAACACAATAGTGCTTCTCCAGTGTAAGTCTCTCTGCAAAATGTTGTTTAAGGTATTGGTGAGGACTTGATGCAGCTGTGACCAGGATTCACGTCACTAGCAATACAGTGAATCCTGTCCAGCAAGTGCTCAACTGGGTTCAAATCTGGCGAAATGGAAGACCTTAGAGATTCATTACATTATTCTGGATTTTTATGAATTTATTTCCGAGTGGAGTGCACAGTGTGCGGGTGCATTGTCCTGTTGGAATGTCCAAGGCTGATTGTGTTGGTGACGAAATGGCAGGTAGTGCTGATGTGATCCTCTGTACACTTTTATACTCCAGTCGTGGGGTTTAACTTGGAACTGAGGAAAATCCGAGAAGGTCACGGTGTCCCACTGTTCTGAGTCCATCGTCGGTGTAGCTGTGCCCAGTGCGTCCTAGCCTATGTTTTGTTTGTAAACAAAGTCAGTATGACTATGAGGGTATCCTAGCTTTAATCTTGAATTCCCTCATTTGCGACGAACAGCTAAAGAGTACATACGTCCAGGGAATTTCACCTCCTATGACGTCAGGGAATCCTGGTAATATGAGAACCGCCGTGCTTCCCGCCCCGCCACTGGTCACTTCACTACGCAACCGTGCTACTGGTCGGACGCGATTTTCTACTTCTCTTGAACTTCGTGAATTAACCACTTATTATCGCTATTTGTGTTCAGTGATATTGTGGTGATTTTCTATTTGTATTGGATTTACTCACATTGAAGAACAGGATCGGCAAGTATTGTAACATTGTCCGAATCCTTTAACTTACTTGAAGTATATTATTTACTTTAAAGTTGGGTTTTTCGCCATAATCATAGATTATAAACGCTCTCGGAGCTCACTCATCCATCACTGATAGGATCGGCAGTAATTGCCCACATCCTTTAATTTACTAGACGTATATTGTTTACCTATATGTCGTTTTTTGCCACATAAATAAATTATAAACGCTCTCGGAGCTCCCCATTAAACAGCCCTCGGGGCACATCATATTGCAAGCGCAACGCGCCAACTCTTGGGGTAATAACAGCAAAAACAGCCACCGGGGAAAGACTATTGCCCGCATAACTTGGGTCTAGCCCTCGGGGCTAGCTGAATAAGGAAGATCTCGAAGAGGTCATCTCGTCAGCTGGATTCTTCCACTCAGATCGTGGGGTAGATAAATATTGATTGACCCTCGGGGATTAACAGATTGAATTAATACTGTTGAGAGCCCTCTGGGCACATTTCACTTTAATGTAGCTGGTCAAGAATTCGAAGAGGACGAGGATACATCCGGCCCGGTCAGTGAAGAGTTGGCGGAATTTATCCATAAAGTTTTTTCTAAGGCAGGAAAAGGGGAAAAGCTGAGAGAAAAGGCCAAGCTTTACAGCCAGCCAGATAATTGCCCTGGACTTGGCACTCCTCTCACAAACTCAGAAATATGGGCTGCGTTAAAAGGGTCAGCCAAATGAATTGTCACAAAACTGACCGCCATCCAGAATCATGTTGGGAAGAGCGCAGTTGCTGCCATGTTGCGCTATGTGCTAATGAACTCTGACAAAACGCCTTATCAACGCGTTGGCTCTGTTGGGACACGCACACAAGTGTCTGGCCCTACATAGAAAGGATAGGCAAAAATATGCTCTGCCATCGGACATCAGAGGGATTTGTGATCCCTCGGTGGAAGATATCGCAGCGACCTCAAAGTGTTTGTACGGCGATGACGTGACAAAGTCCTTGGAAGTAATGAAAGAGGCAAAAGAGAGCAAGCGCTTAACTTCCTGTTTGAAGACTGACTACACGCCATACAGCTTCAAGCGCAGAGCAGCAAATAATTTTAACAAACCTGGGAGGCCTTTTTTAAACCAGAGAGGCTACAGCCAATAGTGCTGGGCGGCAAGGTTCTCGACTATTGAAAGCTATGAATCGTAGGAATCGACTCCGAACCCAATTATTTACTTTCTATTGATGTGATTTCTTCCGGTGGTTACCTGGTTGGCACCGAACATCTTCAGGATTTATGATAACCTTGATTTCGGAACTCTCCGAAGCACAAACTTTCAATTTTCAAAAATAAATTCTTAAAAAAAAGAAGAAAATGTTAAGGATTACAGTAACTGGTAACCGTTGGTTTATGTAAAAAGGTGTCGGAACTTTCCTTCCGTATCGTTAATCGTCGGAATCGGTTCCGGAATTGATTCCTCGCCCAGCTCTAACAGCCAATTCCCGAAGTGGGAGAGTCAAGGGCCAGCACACCAGCGGGGACACAACTCCCAGTACAGGAGAAGAAAACAACTGCCTCCTCAGTTAAAGTAAGAGAAGTTCTATTAAAAGAGTTTGACTTAGACTCCCTGTGCCATACACCAAAAACATTGGAAGCAGGGCAGCTAGCACATTGATCAAATGAATGGTTAACAATTACATCTGATTCGGAAATCCTTAACACGACAAAAGGCACCTACATCGAATTGGAGGACATCGTTCCTTCAAAATCAGCCAAAGACTCGGTATACGCCATAGACAAAGGAGACATAAATGCTATTGATCGGGAAATAAAAAAAGCTGTTGTCTCAGAAAGTGATTGTTAAATCAAATTATGAAGGGGGAAAATTTATCTCAGAGATATTCTCTAGAAAGAAACAGGACAACTCTATAAGATTGATCCTATATCTCAGAAATCTAAACAAAAATGTGCGGTGAAAAGTTCAAAATGGAAACCTTTAAGGCTGCCCTCTCTTTATTTACTCTGCAATGTTGGATGGCAAGTGTAGATATGACGTCTGCCTACTACCATGTTCCCATTGCAGAATCGCACAGGAAATTCCTCAAATTTATATATGGAAGGGCCAAAGATATACCTCACATGCTACCCTAATGGGTTGAGTCAAGCACCCAGAAACTTCACAAAAATAATGAAACCGTTGTATGCATAACTTCATGGGTTAGGCCATATCAGCACAGGATATCTTGACGATTCCTTATTAATTGGTACAACAAAAGAAGAATGCATGAAGAACGTCTCAGATACGGTTCACATATTGGATTCACTGGGGTTTACGACACACACAGAAAAGTCAATGTTACAACCTACACAAAGAATCAAATACTTAGGATTCATTGTTGATTCTGAGTCAAAGAGTGTGTCACTCACACAGGAAAGACAGAAAAAGATAAAAGATGTGTGTGGAAAAGTGATGGGGAAGAAAAAGAACACAATAAGAGAAATAGCAGCTTTGATAAGAACGTTGATTTCCACTTTTCCCACCTTGGAACATGGACCTCTTTACTATAGAAACTTAGATGTGTCTCAGTCAGGCATCAAAAACATAAATTAATTGGTGGAACTCCCACATTGATAATGCCACGTCCCCTATATCCCATGGTGACCCGCAACTGATCATAACAAGTGATGCCAGTCTCAAAGGTTGGGGTACATTCTGCAATGGTGTCAAAACAGGTGGTGCGTGGACCGCTAAGGAATTGAATTTTTACCATATAAATGAATTGGAATTGCTTGGGGAGATTTCGCGTTGAAAACATTCACTAAAGGTGCAGAATATATTCATGTCAGACTGTTTCTTGACAACACTTCTGCTGTCTCACGTATAAACAAGATGGGCTCTTGCAAGTCAGAAAAACTGAACAGTATTGGTCAAGAGCTTTGGATGTGGGGCATTTATAAGCATATCTGATTAAGTGCAGCCCACATTCCTGGAAAACAAAATATTGTTGCTGACTCCGAAAGTCGCCATGTCAATGTTGACACTGAATGGATGCTTAACAAAGGATTATTAACAGATTCACTCAAAATCTTGGACTCTGTGCCACAAATTGGTCTATTTGCATCAAGTATAAATTTCCAGTTGAAACCATATGTGTCATACAAACCAGATCCTGATGCTTTTGCCATAGATGCATTTAGCATAAACTGGGGAAAGAAATGTTTTCTAGCTTTTCCTCCTTTTTCTCTGATTACCAGAGTTCTCAACAAGATAATGGCAGACAAAGCGACTGGCATTATCATAGCTCCATACTGGCCCACGCAGACGTTTTACCCTATGCTGATGAGGATGTTGATCAAGAACCCTGTCATCCTGTCTGCTCGGCAAAATCTCCTACATCTCGCGAGCGATCCTTACAGAGTACACCCCTTACACAAGAGACTGAGGTTATTGGTATGCAAAGTGTCCGGAACGCCTACAAAAGCAGAGGCCTTTCTGAATCAGCAACCAAGCTCCTTATGGCATCTTGGAGATCAGAAACTAAAAAGACGTATGAACAATATATTGTTCAGTGGCAAAGGTTCGCTTGTAAGAACCACGTGGATCCGGTTTCCCCGCCTGTGAACGTTGCCATTAATTTCTTTTAGCCATGCTATACGACCAGGGTTTATCCTATTCCTCTTTGTGTATTGCTCGCTCTGCTTTATCCTACTGTTTGAATACTCATGATCATACCACATTTGGCAATCTTCCTACTGTCAAACGATTTATGAAAGGAGTGTTTGAAGAAAAGCCTAGTTTGCCTAGATCTTCCAAACATATTACTTAGGACCCCAAACAAGTCATTAATGTCGTGGAAATATGGGTTCCAAATGATTCTCTTTCCCATAAGGAAATTACTTATAAACTGGTAATGCTCTTAGCCTTACTTACGGGACAGAGATGTCAAACTATTCACAAACTCAGCACTCACAAAATGAAATTGACGGGCGAGAAATGTATATTTATTATGGATACGTGTTAAAACACTCCAGAAACGGGAATCATTTACAGCCGATAGAATTGGCTCATTTCCCTCCAAATAAAAACGTTTGTATCACAGAAGTCCTGAAAGAACACCTTTCAGGAACCAAAGAGCACCGTGTACAGAATCAAATAACACAGATGCTGTTAAGTTTTCAGAGCCCATTTAAGCCAGTCAGTAAAGACACCATTGCACGGTGGATAAAAGCAATGTTAGAGCTATCAGGCATTGACATTTCTGTTTACACTGCTCACAGCACTCGGGCTGCTAGCCCGTCTGCAGCCTCACGATGTGGCCTGCCAGTGTATGACATAATGAAGGCAGCTGGATGGTCCCAAGAGGACACAGTTACTTAGTTTTACAAGAAACAAACTACCTGTAATTTTGGACAAGCATTGTTAAGTGCTTATTGGAAAGCTAAATAAATGTGCTGGATCAAACTGAAAAAGATGTCTTTGTTCTGCGTCCTTTGCTCATAGCCACAGGTCTAAAGTTTCATATTACCAGGATTTCCTGACGTCACAGTAGGTGAAATTAATAAGGAAATAAGCGAGGCTTACCTTGGAAGGTGAAGCTTGTTTCTGATTTTACCGACTATGTCGTCAGGAACGGTAAAATCAGAAACAAGCTTCACCTTCCAAGGTAAGCCTCGCTTATTTCCTTATTAATTTCACCTACTGTGACGTCAGGAAATCCTGGTAATATGAAACTTTAGACCTGTGGCTATGAGCAAAGGACGCAGAACAAAGACATCTTTTTCAGTTTGATCCAGCACATTTATTTAGCTTTCCAATAAGCACTTAACAATGCTTGTCCAAAATTACAGGTAGTTTGTTTCTTGTAAAACTAAGTAACTGTGTCCTCTTGGGACCATCCAGCTGCCTTCATTATGTCATACACTGGCA
>NW_004797498.1:581017-582437 GCF_000002075.1 Aplysia californica
CCCCCCCCCTCTTTAACTAGTCTAACGAACCTGTCTTTCTACTGCGATGTTGTGACACTCACGACCCAGGTCGCCTTTTGGAAAAAAATGTTGTTCTTCTTGCGCCCACATCGACATAATTTGTCAGGCATCATGGTGTAATCAGCCGCTCGTCAAAATGATGAGATCGGAGATATCGGCATTTATCGACCAGTTTGGCAATCTTTATCAAACTTTTGTTTTCCTGGCACAACACCTTTTATGTCCATTAAAAACTAAGTTATGTGCGGATTTTACTGAAAAACACTGATTAATGGCATACAAATGTTAATTTTCAGTTTTCAAGGACTCACAGGTTCTGAAAGTCAGCAAACATTGGCAGCGATTTTGTCGCTAATTTTACCTCTCAAGCCAGGTGAGCCCCCCCCCCCCTCGTTTAACTGCAAATATATCAACTTATATTCTAGATAGATGGATATTTTTTCACCACAGTGTAGAAAAATGATCAACTCCAGTGCCTAAAAATTGACGAGTGGCTGATTCCATCGCGTCGTGACATATTATTTAGACCATTTAGGAGGCGGCTTCAGACCCTGCCTGTCAGGACAATCCTGGCTGAGAGTAATACAACATTCCAGCATAAAGACCGAGATACTCGATGACATTTCCCCCCTCCCCACTCGGGAATTGAACTCGCATCTCTTGCATGCGACAGCGAAGAGACAAACCGCAACACCAAAGACGCCGATAGGTTGACCCTGACATATAAAGTTGAAACAGCTCTCTCCCTAACATTTACTAATTTTTATTGTCGATTGGGGAAAAAACACATTTACAATCAGAGAAGGAGCCGTTTCTTTTGGGATCATGTGAATCTGCGTGAATTGTAGAGTATGCATTTGTCGATCGTGGGGGCTCTCGTGGTCTAAAGGTGGTTAAGGTGTTTTCCTCTCATTCAATAGGTCCGGGGTTCGAAACCTAACAGCGACAGATAATTTTCTTCTCTAAAATTATCTCCTTTCAACTCCTTTCCTGCTCTCTAACCATGCCCTGTCGTCTGCTTTCATCTACAGTTTCTGCCCCCACCCCCTCACCTCCTTTAACCCCCCACCCTATCTGGGCTCCTGACTCTTTCTGCAGCCTTTCTACTGCTACTCCTTGGCTCCTTCTTACTGCTGTCTTTCAGCCTCACACCTAATCTTAGGGTAGGAAAGATCTTACACCTAGCCTTCTCAGACAAGGACGAAAAATGTCGGAGGTCCCTTGTGCAAGTTGCATACGTTAAAGATCCCTTGTTGTTTCAAAATTGATAAGAGTAAGCGTCTGCCGCCACCCAGGCCAAATTCAAAATTTGTTCCTACCAAATTGAAGTAATAAATGCTGAATGTGTTCCGCGCGCTCATATGACTTTATGAAGTCCCCTGTGCCGTAAAACACTTAA
>NW_004797498.1:583162-587167 GCF_000002075.1 Aplysia californica
ATATTGTGGGCTCATTATTATTATTATTATTATAATACAACCACTTTTATCATATGCGTATCAGTGTTCCTTGTGCATGATATTTATAAAAGTCTTGGATTTGAAAAGAGAAATGACGTTTAAGTTCCACGGAGTATCTATGAGAGAACACTCTCCAGGGAGAGGCAAAAGCTACTACTTTGACACAATACAACCGATTCGACCCACGACTTTTAAGAACAAATGCGCTAGATTTTGAAGGTCACAATCGAATTTAGTCGAATTCGGTCGAATGATGCCAAAACGGAAACTTTGATCTCCATGGAGGAAAATCTGGATGGCCCCAACTCAGTTTGACAGAAACCAGTTGGCAGTGTGCAGCCAGTATAATCAAAGATTCTCTACTAGAGAACCTTTGGTATGAAGGCCATTATTTAGACGGCAAGGAAAGGCTTTAGGGCAAGTGTGTTTTGGTATCATAAACAGTCAGCTGACCCGTCGACGGCCGGTACTCCCTCCTCCTCCCCGGCCCTCTCTCTGCTTTTGGGGTCTGTGAAACGGGATTTATGTCCCTTTCAACTATTATGTAACTGGCGAAAACGCCTAATTTTAACTTTTATCTCCAATAAAACCCATTCAGGTAGACGAAGAGCTTTGAATACTCTTTTCACAACCAGAGCTCGAAAAAGCCCTTTTTGAGATAGAAGGGATATTATGAGTTTAACGTCCTTCACCTTTTCAACACTGTCAGATTACATAGACGGAGTCTGCAAAGTCAATGAGATCAAGTAGGAGACCTCGATGAGCGATACATTTCCGAACCAATACTATGTTGAAAAAGTATATAAAAGCAGAACGAAAATATACATAGATCTATTCGTTTGTGTGATTTTAAATTTTTTTTCTCTCGCATAAACCTTATAATTTTGTTTCGAACACTTTAATGTACTTGGTTCTTGTCCACTGCACTGAGCCAGAATGACTAATTGTGCTGGCAGGTGACGAAAAGTGAAGGCAATTTTGATTTCCATTTGCTATAAATTTCTTTTTTCAGGCGAAAGAGATACACAGATTGATGGTTGTTGTGACGTTTCAGTCGACTGAAAGTAAACAGATTTTTCAAAGACAGACACGAGGCAGGTTCCCAAAAACGTGCATAAGAGGGACCGGAGAAGGAAATACACCATAAAATTAATCATTTGATGTATCAGGTGGGAGTGCCAATGGCTCTTCCATGCAAGTTGGCACACTGCATACCTGTGATTTTCTTAATGGTTCTCTCACTCTCAGTGAACTGTTTTGGAACCGAAGACTTTGACTGTTTGGACGAATGGTCCGAGCCTCAGACAGGTAAATTGGTACTATAGAAAAACACACTTAGTTTGCTTTATTGATTACGGTGATAATGAAAGTGTTTACAAGGGTGGAGGATTGAGTGTCAAAATGATCTGGTTGGGGCAGAAAATCTGCCGGGCCATATTGACAGTTATTGTCATCTCAATCCAAATCTTCAAAAAGGCATCACACCAACACCAAACTTTTTTTGTCCCTTGTCCATTTCTATGACACTGACGCCATCTGATTAGTAGAAAAATGTGCGTACGAGAATGCTCAATAACGTTTAACGTACAAAATTGTTATGACAAATAACTGTTACATATAAATGTTAAAGATAATTATTGATGTTTGTGAAGGATCTGAGAGCAATGATGACTTTAGAAATGACGGTGATGGTGGTGATAAGTGATGATGTGGGATCGTGCTTATGTTTATAATTATTAAGAAGACATGCTTCTGTTTTGGTTGTTGTTGTTTTTAAAAATAATGTTTGCGTTAGTCCTATCTTCCTCTGCTCCAACACCACACTTACTGTTGACGATTTTTTCCTCTGTGGAGATTTTGTCTGATCACTTGAGAGGGGAGGGGGGGGGGGGGGGGGCGGTTGATCCTGTGCTCGACTTTCAAAATGTGAATTTGTGAATTTAGCTGTAGAGACTTTATGTAGATACTACCACAGGCTTTTTCTTATTCACTATCCAAATGAAAGCAAGCCACTTCGGATTTTAGACGGAGCCTTGTCACTGTTTGGGGTGAACCAGACATTCATACTACATGTATAATTATAATGTACCTTCCTTTACCAATCCTACTGGATAGAGTAGGCGCACTGGTATAATGCAGTATATTGCACTTCAAAGGTCTCTCAAGTTTTTAATGTTTTCTTTTATGTGTATATATCACTATGGACGCAATGCCGAGATATTTTACTACTGACATTTCCTCTAATATTGACTTTTAACTGGTCATCTACAAGACTGTGGTAAGCTGAAAGCTGTTAATATAGACATATGTTCATCACTTTTTAGAGAGTTGTTTCGTTAAATGCTTTGTTTTGGTCATAGGATCAACGTTTTGCAAGCTTCCCTTGTACTGTCTGTACGCCTGAAGTGACTTAACATTCCTACCCATACGGATAAGATAGCATATGATGTATCTGTAATGAAGAATATCTTACTAAACATTTGGTAGTGTCTATAATGAAGCATATCTTACTAAACATTTGGTAGTGTCTATAATGAGGCCTATCTTACTAAACATTTGGTAGTGTATGTGAGATGGCCATGAGTAAGTTCTGGTGCCCCTGTCCTTCACACTACTTTTGGCCTTGAGATTATATCAATATTATATAGTGTACAAATGGCGATACTTGAAAGTTTTGGGTTAGTTCCCAAGCCTACATTGCTAATAAAGTAATTTTGTTTTGCATACGCGTCAGAATGAGAGCTGGACCCCAAACACGTCTTTACTCATGGGCCAAACAATGAATTACTTTCTCCAGTTCGTGGACCCTTTCAAAGATGATCGCTTTTGTGCTTTGAGAAAAGGGAAGAGTGACTGCAGCAAATAGTTCGGTCAAAACGTCGTGGCGCAACGTTTTGTCAAATATCTCCTTAACTATTGAATATAGACTCCAACTTTTGCACAATGACCCATATAAATTTGTCTTAACAGATGAATATTCTTTTTCAAACCTATACGCTGTATTCTAGAAAATTCCTTAATGATTGCTAATAAAAAAATCCACTTTTTAGCAAGACAAATCCCTACACTAAGCTATGGAAATTGTGTTTTGAGAACCTTTAGAGCAATTTATGATGGGGAACAAAACTTGAAGATTTTAAAACCCTGTTTAATGCATCCATGGACGGTCATTTTATTATTGCACTGGCACAAGTGTATGAACAGGAATTCTCCACAATTTCACTTTCCACATATCAAGAGATCGTGAATATGCGTGGGCTTAAGTTTTACCACTAAAAAGGGAAATAGGTGAGGTGTGACGCAGTCCACTTACGTATGCAAAATGTGTGTGACGGAGATTTGTAGTATTTGTATGCCTGTATTTATATAAAGAAATTTTTCTAGTCTAGCCTCAATTGTTATGGGGCACATAATGATTAAGCTAAGACAAATTATTACAAACTCTTGTGAAAAGTTTAGTTCTAAGTGATATTGATTCAGCCGTTAAAGAGATATTTGGGGATAAGTTGCGCCACGAACTGTTGACCGCATTGTCGTTTTGAGTCTCAGAATAGCAATGTCTGAAAAGTGCTAGCTACTACCTTCAATTAGTAATTATTTCCAGTGGATGAACTTGCTGCCTGTCCATGCAGCACTTAATAATTTATATCAATGAAAGCCTTATTTTTTCTTACTTTCAATATTTCTTTTTTTTCAGTTCAGGAGAGCAACACCTACTTTTTGGAAAATGAAACATTCACTGTCACCTGCACACTCCCTGCTTGTAATCGTTACAAAGGTTTCACTGCTGGCGACATCGGTTTCTACTTGGAGAAACGGGTAAGACTCCCGTGAACTTCATGTTCATTGTTTCTGCGGGTGTTACTGAACAATGATGTTACCAAGTAGCTAAACTTCTTCGTTCAATATTCATGCCTTAAGACATCAGGGTAATGTGCAGGGGGACAATATTATTATTATTATTATTATTATTATTATTATTAT
>NW_004797498.1:589281-593511 GCF_000002075.1 Aplysia californica
TGTATGTATGTATGTATGTATGTGTGTATGTATGTATGTGTGTATGTATGTATGTATGTGTGAGTGTGTATGTGTGTGTGTGCGCGTGCGTGCATGCGTGCGAGCGTGCGTGCGTTCATGTGCATTTGTTTAATTATTTTACTGGTTATTTATTTGACTCACGCATGACAGTGGCAGTGTCAGAAGTTCAGCCCGTCAGATTTTCAACCCGCGTGTAATATTATATTATTTGCTTTTTTACCAGTGAGCTTGCAATTGTATGCACAAATACAAACAGTCATTGTGTTTCCCAAAATAAACTGATAAATTGTGAAGTTACTTATGGTTTGTAAAAATTAGTTTTAATTGCTAGATATTAACATGCTAAGCTGTTGTCATACGGTTCGTATGCGGAAAGAAAGTTTTTTTTTTAGTATGCTGAACTGATTTCACTTTTCTTTCCTTTTCTCAGACCGACCTCAGGCAGTGATAGATTTTGAATGCTTCGCTTATGACTGGACGGAATACATGAAGTGTAGCTGGACTCATCCAGAGGAGTATCTGAAGCCCAAAGATATTTCAGTGGATTGTAACTACATGGTGTTAACAGATACAAAGTATGCATACATTTATAATAATATACTGCTGATAGTAAAAAAGGCACCACTCTATACGTTTTATTGGTTCAGCTTTCCTGTAGAAAAATATTGATTCTTTCGACCACGAAAATGAAACATGAAATGTTTGACAGATAAATCAAGGTGAAAGAATTTTTCTGCAAATATGTCTCTTTTATGACTCAAATTTGACAACACGGGTAAAATTCAAAAGTCACATATAAGATAAGATAAGATAAGACTTTACTATCCCAGAGGGAAACTGTTTTTGGTTGTACAGGACCGTAAAAACACATGCAGGTTCTACATAGAAATTTAAATTATATATACTCTCATTAAATTTCTATACGAAAAGAGAAGTAAAGCTGACAAAATGTACATATCACATCAGATGCATCATTCAACCACATGCAGAAATTTAATTACAAGACCTTTGGAGTTATATAGACACAAACTCTAAACAGTACATGTATGCTTATTCTGATAATAGTCTTTTGCTGGATGGTAAAAAAAATCTTTTATATCTCTCTTTCTTTGGTTTGAGAGGTACATATCTGCCGCTGCGTGATCTGACAATTTGCGTGGAAAGGGGGTGTGATGGGTCGTTTATAATGCTTTTTTAAAATCCATTTTTGTATTTGTGGTGTTATACATTTCGTCAATTCTAGTAAAATCATATCCAGAGATCTTGCTGGCTTTGGTTCTGTCAAATTTGTCTTTATCTTTAACCCTACAATTCCCAGTCCAGCAGAAAAAAAATAATAGCACGCTTTCACTCATAGAATGGTAGGCTATAGAAGGGGCATATTCTTATTATCGACATGGAAACTTCTTAATTTCCTTAAAAGGAACATTCTATGATTTCCTTTTTTTATGCACAAGAATAGGGCGGGGATGCCATTCAAGTTTGTTATCAACTATTATACCAAGATACTTGTAAGAGCTTACAACCTCCACCTCCTCATCTTTAATAGATAGTGGTTGCAATTGGTGTTCTTTTTCTCTAAAGTCTATTGTTCATTCCTTTATCTTTTTTACATTTAGTAAAAGGAAGCGGTTATCACATCAATTTGTAAATACATTTACAACGCCCCTGCATTCATTCTCATTTGTTGTTTTCGGGCCTTGTAGAGTGGAATCATCCGCAAATTTTATTAGTTTAAGGTTTTTGCTATCAAAAGTACAGTCGCTGACTCGTTGGTGTAGAGCGTTAACAAGACGAGGGAGATTACCCAACCCTCATTTGCGACGACGATCAGTATGCCGGCTGACGACCGAAAGTCCTGGAAATTGTCTTGCGGTGTAAGCGCGCCTGTCCGGAAACGATTTCTCAGATGCACTCTCCCGATGTAGATCTAGATCTATCGGTCTTGAGCTGACACTGTTACCCTTGGACGGCCACATCTGGGTCGGTTTTGAAAAGTCCAAATCGCAAGGGACCTTTGTCTCAGTTGGCTGATAGTCCTTCTGTTGACGTTGAATGTCCTCGCAACAGCAGCAAGCGGAGTATGCCGTGGCTTGATGTTTCTGATTTTGAGTTAAAAGTACCGTCTCTTTTGGGTGACAATGATCAAATATTGAAGCGGTTTGAAGTAAACACAGACCTAAACTTAATGAAAACTAAGATAGTAAAAATTCTGCCCCGTGGTTGGGGAAAAAATCAAAATTTTCTGTTTTTTCACCTTAACACTATTTGAAACACCAAACACTCGAGAATCGAACTCGGTTGTTCTGTATTTATTAGATTTATTATAACCATATCGCACAGGGACCTCTTTATCACTTTCACACTCACTCACACACACACACACACACACACACACACACACACACACACACACACACACATACACACGCGCGCGCGCGCGCGCGCACATATGCACGCACAAACACACTTTTGTATAATGAATGCGTGTGTATAGAAAAACACACATATATAAAATGTATTAGGCCTAATGTATGTGTGTGTTTGTGTCTAAAGTGTTGTAAGAAAAATGATACGACTTATTCCCTTCAATATTTTATTGACCACTTACCTTTCTTCAGGTTTGATCATCCTTGTCCACAACTGAATTACACAAATGCACTCTGGGATGCAGACAGTTTCAGGGCTGCAACGTACTACTTTGTGGAAGTGGGTGTTACCAACACAGTTGTCAACTTGACTATCAGTGTGACAAAAGAGTTTAAAGTGAATGAAATAGGTGAGAAAGATGAAACAGTAAAAATAAGTAATATGATAGCTTTGGTGGCTATCTTTAGCAGAGTGAAGTCATCTGTGTCTTAGATACTTCGAAGTGGAAAAATCTTTAAAAATCTAGATTCAAGTTTGGGTAAAAATGTTTGATATGAATTCTTTGTATCGTTTAGCTCTTAAAGATAATGTTTATTTATAGTCTCGGTGTACTGTACACAAAAAGTTCAACATTGTATACTTTATGTCTGACGATTGTCTTGTCTATGACATATTTTACCCGGATTGTTCCATAATTCAACTTCCCTAATTCTCAATTTCGTTTTTCACCCAGAAAAAATAATCTGACTGCTTCATCATCATGAAACCTACAAGACCTTTGATTTTGATTCGTGCAATAATCTTTGCCTAATACATGAGACCAACAGAATATTAGGACTAAGACAGTATTACGACGTGGTGGAATCACAGCAGGCACTCGTCAGTTATTCGGCTATGTGGAGTTATTGGTATCATCTTACATTTTAGTTCATTTGTCTTGCATTTGATTAAAAATTATTCACTGAATAGAATTCAAGAAATTTGCGAATGAAGGAGGTAAGGGTCACCTGGTTTCAGAGGTAAATTTAGCGAGAAAATAGCCTCCAAAGTTTGATGACTTCCTCAGCTTGAGTGTCCTTGGAAACTGCAAAATAATAGTTTTTGTGCTTTTGATCGTTTCTCAGTAACAATCCACAGATAAACGCGTTTTTAAATGGAATTAAGAGTTCTCGAGCCCTAACCCCCCCCCCTAAAAAACCCCACCCCAAAACAAACAAACAACAACAACAACAACAAAAACAACAACAACAACAACAACAACAACAACAAAACCCAAAAATTAAAACATTAAAAAGAAAATTCCCAGAGGCCTTAAAAATGCAGATTTCTTTGATTTCATTATTTTGACTAGCACCTGGTTTCACCACGAAGCCCCACTGTTTGAGTCCATGGACAAATGCAGCAACGTTTTGCTTATACATGTATCATTTATTATGTGTACATGATGTGTTCAACTTGAGAATACACCTTTCATCACCGAGTGCGGAAACCGGCGTTTGTGATGTATCGGTTAGGCGCTTCGCTGTAGCATGCAGGAGACCCGAATTCAATTCCCAAATGGGTATATTTTTTATAAAAATCGAGTATCTCGGTCGTTCTACTGGGATGTTGTATCCCGCCCAGCTCAGGCTCTGACAGGCAGGGTCGGAACCCTGATTTCTAATTGATTTGAATAGTGCTGATGGGGACGTAAAATCCGCTGTCGGGTACATTAAAAAATTGAGTGCATACGTTAATTTGGTTAAACAGAATTCGAATAAAAGCGGATTTAAGACAGCATAATGCTACTATGTTATTTACACACACACACACACACACACACACACACACACACACACA
>NW_004797498.1:593744-595476 GCF_000002075.1 Aplysia californica
ACACACACAAACACACACTTGGCCACCTATACACACATACTTTCACTCTCTCTCTCAAATATTCTATTCCACAAAGTATGTTTATAACAAACACACACACTATTCTTGCACCCGCACACAGACCCACAATCACCCGCATGGGACAAATAAACAATTGTTGTTGACAATAATAATATTTAAGATAAGCTAGATACATAATCAGTACTATGATAGCAATTCGATTTCATTCTGATTGTAATAGGCCTACTTTAATCGTCATAGAAATCTAATGATATCACAAGATTAATATGATACTAGATATTACAAGATTAAAAAGTTTAATGGATGACGGTTAAAAATGATCTTCTGTTTCGTTCTTTGTTACATAGCAGAAGTGCAGGTCTTTTACTTTTTATTGATATATTAATTTGAGGAAACAAGGGACAATGGTTTTCTGAAAAGATGGCATTATTCTCCAAGTGCAAGCGATATCGTATAATTCCTCAAACATAGGGGAACGTAAATGTTTAAATTTTATATCATGAAATGCCATATTAACAATTAGCCTTTTTTATTCACAGTAAACATACTCTTATGTTGAACTGTTGTATCCTTCTTAGCCGAGTTGCCCCTTACAGGCGTCCTAAATATGATCTAAATTGTGTTGATGGGGATGTAAAATCACCTGCATTAAAAAACAACAACCCAAAAACAAAAGCAACACCCACTCTCTCCCAAAAAACAATAACAAGAAACAGACAAACAGACAAAGACAAAGAAAAAGATAAAACAAGTAAGCTACCACGATAACAATAGATTTACACTATTTGTTTACATAGTTCGTTTTACTTTGTTTCAGTGAAACCATCACCAATTAAAGACTTGATTGTCCTTACCGACCGAGCAGCGCCCTCCTGTATTTTGTTGTCATGGAAACACTCCAAAACGTATTATAATAAAGTCTTCAGGATCAAACATCAAGCGGAACACCAGACAGACCCAGATGTAAGTTTTATAATTACCAAAATGAGAAAAAAGACACCGAAGTGTATGGGACTAAACAGACCATCCTATGATGGGAACCGTTAAAAATAGAATTGAAGAGGTGAGTTTTTATTTCAAGAATGGTAAATAATTGTGTTCTTAGAGAAGGTTCATTTCATATTTCACTTTTATAATGCTTGCCTTACAAGTCCATTCTGTTGAGAGCAGAAGCATGGCGGTTTTATATCGTCTACTTTACAAGAAAGAATACACATAGCAGCTTTTTATATTGCATAAAACCAAAAGCACAAAAGACAGACTAATGAGATGGTGTAAAACATCATGTAGAAGAAAATACACATGTTCGCTTATACTCAACCGTGGTGGATCATTGCCATTCACATCCTTGGATATTTTGTGGGTAAATCCAATTTAGACTGAAAACGTTTATTGCCATCCTGCAAGATTTATCTTTGCTCTGGACGAACAACGTTTACTGTTACATAATGGATGTTCAAGCCATTTTGACGGCAATGGAGTAAAGCCATGAAGTTTTAAGAAATGACCCTCGTCAAGGTGTATTTAAGGGTGTGGCTGAAGATACTGAAGCTGTTAATCACATCGATCAAAAAGTATGGGGAAAATGAGAACTTGTATAGATATAACGCTCCTTGCAACAGTGTTAAGTTATGTAAGAGTAAGTACATGTACCTCCTAATTCAACGTCGATCGCCGGTACTCTATGGTATCGAATAAACAAGGGGGGGGG
>NW_004797498.1:596630-598304 GCF_000002075.1 Aplysia californica
ACACCTCTCTCTCTCTCTCTCTCTCTCTCTCTCTCTCTCTCTCTCTCTCTCTCTCTGGTTTTGCTGACATATGAAATGGACTTTCGGTAAACGAGCATCACTTTTGTTTAAAACCTGTCCAGAAGGAGTACTACAGTAATTTTAAAAAAAAATTATTATTCCAGATACTTGCTACCAATTGGAATCAAACATCGTTTAAAGCATGTGGCTATGGACCAATGACTGAGCACTGGTTCACTGTAGACACTCTTCCCAGTGACCCCTTATCTGGCTACTGGAGCGAACAAGTCACTGGGAGCGGCTGGACTGTTCAAACAGGTTGGCCTCAATTACTCGTATGTATCCGCATCGATGGCCTCAGCCAGAAATCACATTACTAAGGTCTTGCTCATGGCTTTCTCTCCGATGTTTGTTTGCTTTTAATAGCTTGGAAATCACATTGTGCAGCACGCCTCTTTAAAAGAATATCCTCAGCTGTCCGACCAATTACAAAACTAGCAACTTGGGTCCCGCACGCTCATATGACCTTCTGTAGTTGTGAGCACCGTAAAATTATTACCAAATTGAACGAAAACAATAGGCCTGTTATAAAGGAACCAAAATAGACATGAGACCGAAGCATTTACAAATCTATTTCCCGAGGCCAGTTTGGATACCCCAGTCTGTTTATTTTTTACTATCTGCGGGAAAAAAAGTTTGCTAACAAAACGTGCATCATTTGTATCTAATCTAAGGCCATCAGCATAATGCAGGGGCTGTTCAGCAGGCGACTGCACATATAATAATAGATAGCATTCGTATAGCGCAAATCCCCGCTCAAAAACAAGTTATATGCGCTTCACAATCTATATTATTACCCCAGCAGACCTGAGAGCATTCTGAAACAAACTCAGCTTCTTGGGAAGCTGCCATTTATGGACGCTAAAGCACTAACATACTGACAAGATCTTTCGCTGACAATAGCCGAGTACAGATTCCCACCTGGGGAAAGTGAGGAAAATTCGTGTAAAATGTTTTTCTCAAAGACACAACATCGCGCCCGCGTCTTGAACCCCCCGAATACGCCACTTCACGATTACGAGTCCGGTAGCCTAACCACAAGGCCATTGCCGTCACTTTACACGTCTATTACATTATTTATTTTACCTTGGAGCTAATTTTCTCTGCTGTGTTACTCAGGAAATTCTTAAGGAACTCTTAGTTGATAACGATTTTTACTATATGTCTCAGTCTTTTCATTGCGTTTTTCGTTTTATAAAGGAGTGATATTCTCCAATGTGGACAATACATCTAATAGTTTATTTTCATTTATTTTTGAGGTACTCAGTATGGGTGATCACATTCCCAGAAAGTTCTGAATTTTAAAATCAACTATAATATATGATTATTAGCAAGACTCTCGGTCTTGCATGGCAGTTTTGCCTTAAATTCTTTGTACTCATAACTTGTATTTGCCAGTTGGATACGATCCAGTCAAGTCAGGGTGGTTTGCGCAGACCTTGACTTTGATAAGACAAAGGTCGTGGCAAGTTGACATGGCCTAGTTTGTTCTGATCTTTGATTTTAGCCATGATGTGGAAGGTTGTTATTCTAGGAGTGTCTGACCTAAATCAGAACTTCCTTGACCTACTACACTCCTCTGGGGTCTCCACCCTTTGTGGGGTCAACGTAAGG
>NW_004797498.1:599513-602053 GCF_000002075.1 Aplysia californica
GAGAGAGAGAGAGAGAGAGAGAGAGAGAGAGAGAGAGAGAGAGAGAGTTTTAATTCACCACTGTGCCGTGAGTGGTTTTACAGATTTGTAAAGGGGCCCATACGGTAAAAAAGCGAAACATTTTGTATCAAAATTGTTTAGGGCGTTTATAGGTAAAAAAAAGAGAAAAGATTTGAATTCAAATTTTGACGGACAAACCCGTTTGACATTGTTTGACGAGTCGACAAATTTTTTAGTCGTGTGTGGACTCCTGTTAAAATTTGGATCAAACTTTAATGTTTCGCAAGTGACCGCCGAGGAGACAGGATCGTTTCTGCTTCTCTCTTACACTGTCTTTCTCCATCTCTTTCTCTCTCTTTCTCTCTGTATCTTCCCTTACTCTTTCCTTAATCTCTTTCCTTCTCTTCTCCAGCTCACCTCTGGTCCCACTCAATCGCGTCCCCTTCGTCCCTCTCTCTCCTTTCTTTCCCTCTTTCTCACTTTTGTGACCTTTCTTTCTCATATAAATCAAACCGAGTTTTCTTTTCCCCCACTTTTTTCTGTAAATCAGAATGTATGTGAAGAGGAAAAGAATCTCTCGATTTCCCTTTCTTTACATGTCGAAGATTTTGACAATACTGAATTTTGATGAAGAGCAATGAAACGTGTGTGGGCAATAGTGTATAAAAATTTTGTATAAACATTTCTCATCAAAATTTTGACGCTTTTTAAAAAGTTGTATGGGCCCTAAGTCTTCTTCTTGTTTTCGGAAGCCAATAATTATGCAGAAGGAGAGTGTTGACAGGCAGGAAGGAAACCAACCGTTCTCAGTAAGTGCTCTGTGTGAGAAGGTATTTCAGGCTATCAAACTTGCTATTTTCAGCTCCATCCGTTGGACCCCTCATCTCGGCTGGCAGTTACGTGTCAACCAAGTGTAAAAGCGGAAGGAGAAATGTCACATTTTACTGGAACGTAAGTGAACTACATTATTATGTTTCTCGAGCTCAGAGACCCTGTTTTAGCCGGCAGTTGCGGCAGAAGATTATATTCGGAGACGTCTCTATGGCGAGCACCCAGGAACTATTCGGAAACGTACTCATGCACATAGATGCACTGCTTTTTGAGTCAAACTGCGTATTATTTGCTGCAGGTCACACACGATATAGCTACCAGAACTGTCGTAAATCAATTAGTTTCAAGAAAATTTCAAGCCTAACCGCAAAATGTCAAATTATGAGTTAAAACTTGGAGGCATGCCCCCTGTAACCCCCCAGATTATTTTTACTTGGTCCAGAGGCAAAAGGCATTTTAATTGGTCTATCTCCGTCGGAGACGTTCCCGAATGGATACTGGGGTCTTGGCCACTTATCTCTTCCTGCTCCAAATTGCTTCCTCCATGATTGGCTGATTTTTTACTGGTCTGTAACTATGCCTTTTACTTTTTTCGTGTTTCTTCTGTCCTAATCTTTCCCAGCTGAATGTTGGCCATTTCATACTGCTCGAAGATAACTATGGCGTCGTCCTCTCTTTAAAATAATAGATGTATAATTCTGTTTTTGCCGTCATTTAAAGGAGAAGCAAAAAAACCACCAAAAACCCAACAATCAACAAACAATCAAACAAACAATCAAACAAACAAACAGAAACGTTTTATTATTTCAGGAACATCATAATAATATAAAATGTTTATTCGTCTAAATCCTTTATTATTTTAATCAGAAGTGGAAAGGGACTAGTACTCAGTGCTCACCGGAGAATCGGTTCTCTTACACAAACCGATGGCCCGACTCGTGGCCTTGAAAACAAACACGTTTGTTTTTCAAGGTCACCATCGGCTTTGTTCAGTTGTGCCAAGATGGTCGCTTTTCGCCCTCAATCTGGCTAGCCCGCCTACCATCCAAACCGAACCGAACCGAACCGAACCGAACCGAACCGAACCGAACTGAGTCGATCGTGCTTATGGGCACTGGGTATAAGACCAATTGATTCGTCTCTTTAAACTCTACAATATAATTAAAATTTCATTTTTTTCCCTCGAAATATTTGATACACTCATGTAGGCCTACTTAGCTTACAATGTTGAATGAAAGCGACGGTATGATGACACTATGACCTGCCGACCTGCCAATGGTGTAGTTAGTAGATGGTTGGCGGGTGCTCTGGTGTGGTTTGCTCCTTTTTTCTTATCAAATATCTATCGCTCTTATCTCTCCTCCTCCGTCTTTGTGTTTGTTACCCTCTTGTAGCAATATGACCTAATTGTGTTGCAAGTGACGTACAATTCTTACTAAATCTCAACCTCTTATCTTCGGTACTTATATAATATGCCCCCTCCCACCTCCCCTTTGCCCCCTCCTCTGCGGTCCTGGCTCTTGCTGCAGCCTTTCTACTGCTACCTCTTGGCTCCTTCTTACTGCTGTCTTTCGGCCACACCCATGTAAAATAAAGGTCTACATATTATTATAAATTATAGATCTCTCTCTTTCTCTCTCTCTCTCTCTCTCTCTCTCTCTCTCGCTCTCTCTCTCTCCCTCTCTCTCTCTCTCGCTCTCGCTCTCTCT